>NC_029786.2:46847971-46854355 GCF_000816755.2 Arachis ipaensis
AGTTTGGTGTTGGGAGGCCACAACCAAACTCTAAGTTTGGTGTTGAACTCCCATATCCAGACTCTAAGTTTGGTGTTGGAGAGTCTCAACAAAGCTCTGCACATCTGTGAGGCTCCATGAGAGCCCACTGTCAAGCTATTGACATTAAAGAAGCGCTTGTTGGGAGGCAACCCAATGTTTATCTAACTTTTATTTTCATTATTTTTCATGTTTTCTTAGGTTCATGATCATGTGGAGTCACAAAATAAATATAAAAATTGAAAACGGAATCAAAAAACAGCAGAAGAAAAATCACACCCTGGAGGAGCATCTCTCTGGCGTTCAGCGCCAGAACAGAGCATGGTTCTGGCGCTGAACGCCCAAAATGGGCAGCTTCTGGGCGCTGAACGCCAGAACAGGCATGGTTCTGGCGTTCAACACCAGAAATGGCACACAAATGGGCGTTGAACGCCCAAAATGGCCACCAACCTGGCGCTGAACGCCCAGAGTTGTGTACAAGGGCATTTTACATGCTTAAATTGGTGCAGGGATGTAAATGCCTTGACACCTCAGGATCTGTGGACCTCACAGGATCATCTCAGGATCTGTGAACCCCACAGGATCATCTCAGGATCTGTGGACCCCACAGGATCCCCACCTACCTCATCATCTCTCTTCCCATTCATGATCATCCCTTCTGTTTTCCATCTACCACTCACATCCATACACCCACTACCTTCAAAATTCAACAACTCTCTCCCACCCAATCCCACCCATATGGCCGAATACACACCTCCATCCATCTCCTCCATATCTTCTTCTTCTTCTTATATTCTTTCTTCTTTTGCTCGAGGGCGAGCAACATTCTAAGTTTGGTGTGGTAAAAGCATAGCTTTTTTATTTTTTTTTTCCATAACCATTGATGGCACCTAAGGCCAGAGAAACCTCTAAAAAGAGGAAAGGGAAGACAAAAGCTTCCATCAAGGGTCTATAGCTCAGTGGTAGAACATTTGACTGCAAATCAAGAGATCCCTGAGATACCTCAAGGAATACAATTTCTTCCACACAATTATTGGAAGCAACTAAGGGTGGAACATCAAGAGCACTCCATCATCTTTCATGAAATCAGAGAAGATCTAAAAGCAATGAAGGAGGAGCAACAAAAACAAGGAAGAGACATAGAAGAGCTCAAGGACATCATTGGTTCCTCAAGAAGGAAACGCCACCATCACTAAGGTGGATTCATTCCTTGCTCTTACTTTCTCTGTTTTTCGTTTTCTATGTTATGTGCTTATCTATGTTTGTCTCTTCATCACATGATCATTAGTAGTTAGTAACTATGTCTTAAAGTTATGAATGTCCTATGAATTCATCACCTCTCTTAAACGGGGACTTTTTCAATGGATAAAGTGAGATGCCAAAACTATTCAAAAGGCAAAAAGTTACAAGTCCC
This sequence comes from Arachis ipaensis, assembly GCF_000816755.2. Classification (NCBI taxonomy): domain Eukaryota; kingdom Viridiplantae; phylum Streptophyta; class Magnoliopsida; order Fabales; family Fabaceae; genus Arachis; species Arachis ipaensis. The sequence continues at coordinate 46,849,404 of NC_029786.2, forward strand.
GCTCATCTGATTGGAGCTATGTTTCATTGTTAGTTTGGAATTTATAGTATATTCTATTCTTTTTATCCTATTTTGATTTTCAGTTGCTTGGGGACAAGCAACAATTTAAGTTTGGTGTTGTGATGAGCAGATAATTTATACGCTTTTTGGCATTGTTTTTAGTATATCTTTAGTAGAATCTAGTTACTTTTAGGGATGTTTTTAATAGATTTTATGTTAAATTCACATTTCTGGACTTTACTATGAGTTTGTGTATTTTTCTGTGATTTCAGTTATTTTATGGCTGAAATTGAGGGACTTGAGCAAAAATCAGATTCAGAGGTTGAAGAAGGACTGCTGATGCTGTTGGATTCTGACCTCCCTGCACTCAAAGTGGATTTTCTGGAGCTACAGAACTCGAAATGGCGCGCTTCCAATTGAGTTGGAAAGTATACATCCAGGGCTTTTCAGCAATGTATAATAGTTCATACTTTGGCCAAGAATAGACGACGTAAACTGGCGTTCAACGCCAGCTCTCTGCCCAAATCTGGCGTCCAGCGCCAGAAAAGGAGCCAAAACCAGAGTTGAACGCCCAAACTGGCACAAAAACTGGCGTTCAACTCCAAGAAGAACCTCTACACGTGCAACACTCAGGCTCAGCCTAAACACACACCAAGTGGGCCCAGGAAGTGAATTTATGCATCAATTACTTACTCATGTAAACCCTAGTAGCTAGTTTATTATAAATAGGACCTTTTACTATTGTATTAGGCATCTTTTGATCATCTTTGGATCTTTGGATTACCTTATGATCCTTTGATCACGTTTTAGGGGGCTGGCCATCTCGGCCATGCATGGACCTTCACTTATGTATTTTCATACGGTAGAGTTTCTACACTCCATAGATTAAGGTGTGGAGCTCTGCTGTTCCTCAAAGATTAATGCAAAGTACTACTGTTTTCTATTCAATTTATCTTATTTTGCCTCTAAGATATCCATTCGCACCCAAGAACGTGGAAAGAAAGAGCCATGAATTTTACATAATTAAAGTGTAATCACGATTATGCGTACCAAGTTGCTCACGTTGCCAGGGATTGTTTGAGCCTGGACATCACAATTTCGTGCACCATTAGACTTTTATGTGGTTTAGAATTCACAAATGAATTCTCGTTGCAAGTATAGTCTCTAAACCAACAATAGTCCTTTCATGCAAAAATTTGTTTGTCACAAGTACAAACCCCTAAATTTATAAACCGAAGTATTGAACCTCGAGTCGTTCTCTCTAGGAATTACAATGAAGTGTCTTGTTATTGGTTATGGAGTATGTTTTGGGGTTTTTGGGATAAGAGGCATGAAAAATAAATGGCAATGAAAATAAACTAACAACTAGAAAGCTCTTGGCAAGGTTGTGAGAATTAGAAGTCCTATCCTAGTTATCCTCCTCAATTGTGACCACAATTATCCATTGCTACCACTTAGTTAACCTCTAACTATGGAGGAAAGTCAAGTGGATGAATCAACTTGATTCCACAACTCCTAGCCAACTCCCAAGGGAAAGACTAGCTTTAGTGGTATCCAAATCAATTAGCAACTTCTAATTATCAATCAACAAAGGCATTAGATAACTCAAGTGTCGCTAATTACTCTACCAAAGCCAAGAGGAACAAAATCTACACTAAAGTCCAACCAAGCATTTCATCAAACACTTGGAAGGCATAAAAGGAAAGTATAGTAAAATTGCATGGAAAGTAAATCTACACTACTCAATTGCAAGGAATTAAACAACAACAAATCAAATGAACAATAAAGGAACATGAATCATAAATTGCATTAAAAGAGAGATAGAAGAACAAAAGTGCATCAACATAAAAGTAGAGAATTACATGAATTAAATGCTAAACTAGAGAGAGGAAAGGTAGAAGAAGAAGAATTGCAAAAGAAAAAGTAAATAAAAGCATGAAATTAAACCTAGATCTAAGAAATTCTAATCTAGATCTAAAACTTAATCCTAATCCTAGAGAGAAGTGAGAGCTTCTCTCTCTAAAACTACTCTAAACAAAACTAATGTGTGATAGTATAAAAAGTATCTAACATATGTTGATTCCTCTTCAATCCTTGGCTTAAATAGCATCAGAAATGAGTTAGATTGGGTCCACAAGGCTTTAGAATTTGCTGGCCATGTATTGCTTTAAGTGAATCATATAGCAGCAACAACGTGTGCATGTACAGTGCACGTACGCGTCACCATACAGATAGCAAATATAGCAAATATTTTATCGTTTCGAAGCCCCGGATGTTATCTTTCCAACGCAACTGAAACCGCATCATTTGGATTTCTGTAGCTCAAGTTATGGTCGATTAAGTGCGAAGAGGTCGGCTTGACAGCTTTTGCGATTCCTTCATTTCTTCATGAGTTCTCCATTTTTTACATGCTTTTCCTTCCTTCCCTTGATCCAATCTTTGCCTCCTAAATCTGAAATCACTTAACAAACATATCAAGGCATCTAATGGAATCAAAGGTAAATCAAGATTAAACAATTAAGGACCTAAAAAGCATGTTTTCACTCTTAAGCACAATTAAAGGAGAATTTACAAAACCATGCTATTTCATTGGATAAATGGGAGAAAGATTGACAAAACCCTCTAAATTCAACACAAGATAAACACTAAATATTGGGTTTATCAGTTAGCAGCCATGCTATAAATCTCCTATGGAATCCCTCACTCCACCTCCACCTCCACTTCATTACCGAGCATGATACAGTGAATTATCACTGCTCGGTCTATGGTAACCTTCGAACGGTTGCTTGTCGGGATGATGGAGCCCTGAATAAACTCCAACCACCCTCGAGCAACCGGTTTTAGGTCGTGCCATCCCAACTGGTAAGGCTGACCCTCAGAGTTGAGCCTCCATTGAGCTCCTGGAAGGCATATGTCTGTGGTGCACGAAATTGTGATCATCAATGGTGCCAACAACTTGGTACGCACAATTGTAATCTCAACTCTTTATCACAACTCCGCATAACTAACCAGCAAGTGTACTGGGTCATCCAAGTAATAAACCTTACGTGAGTAAGGGTCGATCCCACAGAGATTGTCGGATTGAAGCAAGCTATGGTCATCTTGTAAATCTCAGTCAGGTGGATTCAATAGTTATGGAGAATTGATAATTAAAAGATGAATAAAATATATAATAGGATAGAGATACTTATGTAATTCATTGGTGAGAATTTCAGATAAGCGTATGAAGATGCTTTGTTCCTTCTGAACCTCTGCTTTCCTATTGCCTTCATCCAATCATTCATACTCCTTTCCATGGCAAGCTTTATGTTGGGTTTCACCGTTGTCAATGGCTACCTCCCGTCCTCTCAGTGAAAATGGTCCAAATACGCTGTTACCGCACGGCTAATCATCTGTCGGTTCTCGATCATGTTGGAATAGGATTCATTGATCCTTTTGCGTCTGTCATTACGCCCAACACTCGCGAGTTTGAAGCTCGTCACAGTCATCCCTTCCCAGACCCTACTCGGAATACCACAGACAAGGTTTATACTTTCCGGATCTCAAGAATGGCTGCCAATAGTTCTAGCCTATACCACGAAGGTTCTAATCTTAGATTAGAAACCCAAGAGATACACATTCAAGCTTGTTTGCATGTAGAATGGAAGTGGTTGTCAGGCACACGTTCATAGGTGAGAATGGTGATGAGTGTCACATAATCATCACATTCATCATGTTCTTGAGTGCGAATGAATATCTTGGAGAAGAAATAGACTTGAGTTGAATAGAAAAACAATAGTACTTTGCATTAATTCATGAGGAACAGCAGAGCTCCACACCTTAATCTATGGTGTGTAGAAACTCCACCATTGAAAATACATAAGAACAAAAAGTCTAGGCATGGCCGAATGGCCAGCCTCCCAAAGAGGGTTCAATCATAAAAACATGATTAAAATATTGATTGAAAGATGATCCGAAGATGAAAATACAATAGAAAAAGGTCCTATTTATAGAGAACTAGTAGCCTAGGGTTACAGAAATGAGTAATTAATGCAGAAATCCATTTCCGGGCCCACTTGGTGTGTGCTTGGGCTGAGCATTGAAGATTTCATGTGTAGAGACTTTTCTTGGAGTTAAACACCAGCTTTTGTGCCAGTTTGGGCGTTTAACTCCAGCTTTTATGCCAGTTTTGGCGTTTTGACGCCAGGAATTTTATGCTGACTTGGAACGCCATTTTGGGCCATCAAATCTCGGGCCAAGTATAAACTATTATATATTTCTAGAAATCCCATGATGTCTACTTTCCAACACAATTGAGAGCGCGCCAATTGGGCTTCTATAGCTCCAGAAAATCCACTTCGAGTGCAGGGAGGTCAGAATCCAACAGTATCTGCAGTCCTTTTTCAGCCTCTGAATCAGATTTTTGCTCAGGTCCCTCAATTTCAGCCAGAAAATATCTGAAATCACAGAAAAACACACAAACTCCTTGTAAAGTCCAGAAATGTGATTTTTATTTAAAAAATAATAAAAATATAATAAAAACTAACTAAAATATACTAAAAACATACTAAAAACAATGCCAAAAAGCGTATAAATTATCTGCTCATCAGTCTGCAAGGATCTGCTCCGGCTTTCGATCGCTGTTGACCCTCTCAGTATATGACTCATCATCATCCCCTGTATATGGTAGTCTAAGTGCCTCCCTCACACTTTATGGACTGAAGTCCAGGATCCTCCCTCTCACCATTGTGCACCAATTCTTGGGGCTATGATTTACGCCCTTCACCATGCTTGTATGTGATCTAATGAAAGTGCTCCTCATGGATCTTGCCGCTAAACCGGTTTGTATTATATGGACTGGTCACTGAGACCTTCTCTTTGCTCTTCCTAGAGGAAGACTCTCCGGTCTTGGGTGCCATAGAAAGTAATGAAGGAGAAAAAGCGGTGTAAAACCCAAAAAATTAACAAATAAT
>NC_029786.2:46855233-46857816 GCF_000816755.2 Arachis ipaensis
GTTTTTAACCAAAATTGGGCCAAACTGGTTGAACCGAGACCGTATTGGGCCCAAGGCCCAACCTAGACCACCTACACTTAACTAAACTTCAGGATTTCCTACCCTCCCATGATGAAACACGCTGGGAACTTTGGGGGAAGAAGAACATTTATCCCAAACCCTTGTTCTTCATTCAATTTGCTATATCTTCTAATCCGGAATTCTGATCGCCGTACCGTTTGTGACTACGCGTTCACTGCGTCGAGCTCTACAAAGTCTGGTAACTAATTTTTGTAAGAAATCTTATTTCCATCAAAGCCACTCATTTTCCCCTAATTTTCAAAATTTTGTGAGAGATTAGTTATTAAAACTTGATGTCTTGGTGTTTGGGCTCAAATTAGCTTGAGGGATTTGCGAATTGTGTTTGATTAAGGCACCTATACGGTAAGGACTCTCAAAACCTTGCAAATTCTTAGATTATGTGAGTTTGGGTATTGAAATTCGGTATATGAATGTGATAATGTGTTAGGTAGTGTATATGTGAATTTGGAACTCATTTGAAGAGATCGGGCGCTTGATTGAGCCTTGGGTGCTGAAGTTTTGGTGTTGGAGGCTTGTGATCTTGCCAACTTAAGTGTCTTTGGCTTAGGAGAGAAATCGGCCAAGGTATGATTTTGGTTTCTCATATATAACATGTAATGTGTCGTGAAAACTTAGGCTAGACAACCTAGGATAAGATGAAATATGTGTTTGATGCCTGTTTGATGTGGATATTTAGTATGTTGGTGAAAGGTATGAATGTGGTGCATGGTTGATGAGGTGATTGGTTTTAATGACTATAATGATACATTGATGATTGATTTTGTAGTGAAATTAATGAACAAGATATGTTATTGTTGGTATAATGAAGTTCTGAATTTGAATGGTTGGAGTTGGTTGATAAAGTGATGAATTGAATGAGTAATGAAAGCACTTTTATTATTAAGTATAATGAGGTATTAAATTTGAATCGTTGGAGGTGGACTTGAGAAATTTGTCTATAGGAGTGTCATGCTATGAGTATGAAGTGTTGAGGTGTGGTTTGGTACGTTTTAGTGTTGTGTTGAGCTTTGGAATATTGAATGAAAATTTGTGATTTGGTAAAGATGAGGTTTGAGGATTTTTATGAAAATTAAATTTTTAGCCGATCTTTAGCAAGTCATAACTCAACTTCCAGACCCCCAATCTTTCCAAACTTGTTTCATATAAAAATTGAGTCCGTGAAGTGTATGTCATTCGAAGAACGGATGAAAAACGATTTTTAACGAAAATGTTATGCACGTCGAAAGTTTGGTGTGTAAAATGTGAATTCTAGAATTGTATCAGCTTTTTAAGGAAAACGCAGGTGCCGCGTACGTGGACATATGCATGCGTACGGGGCCATTTGCCTCTGTCCAGGGCACTCGCGTACACGGGCAAGTGCCGTGTACGCGGGATGGGAAAATTGACACCCCCGTGTACGCACAACATGGCATGCGTACGCGGGCCCTTGTTTTTCAGCAAACTGAGTTTTGTGATTTAAATATGATTTTGAACCTCTAAACCTCTATTTTTACTCTCTAAGGCTCTAAAATTCAGTTTTAATCTTAGGAAGGGGCTAAGCCTAGAGAAGTAGTCATTTGGGAAGTGAAGGAAGATTTTGAATAGATGAATTGTGGTTGAAAAAGGGGATAGTTGATTTGATGAGACAATGAAATTAATGAACGAGGCAAGTTTGAGAATAATGCAATATCGAGAAAGATGAATGAGACAATTGATAATGATAATGATAATGATAATTTATAGATAATGATGTTGATTAATTGAATGAAATATCAGTATGATTGAATATTATTGAGACATTCATTGACTCCCTGTACGTAAGATGTGATATATATATATATAAAGCTTGGGGTGTTGTCTCTCCTATGTCAGCTTGGGATTCTTCCCATGGATATTATTGAGCTTGGGGTGTTGTCTCCCCCATGTTAGCTTAGGATTTTTCTCATGGTTAATTTTTGAGCTTGGGGATGCGCGTACAGAGGGACTATCCATGGTTAGCTACCAGGACATGTTGGGCTGGCTCTGTAACTGACAGTTGATATCAACATCCGTAGGAACATGCATACATCATATGCATATGCTTGTTTTGCTTGCTTGTGCATTAATTAGGTTTGCCTTTGTGAATCAGTATGCTTTTTGTCATACTTGTTACTCGCAATACTTGTAATCTATTTGGGTTTGCCCTTTCCTGTTTTATTTTTCTGTGTGATTCTATTGAAGTTCTGGAGGTATTTGGAGGAAGGAGAAATACTTCAGAAGGATTTTTAGTTAAAGTTTGGTTAAGTTTAAGAACCTTAGAGAACCACCCTGCTTATGGTTTCTGTTTTAAATCTTTAAGATTTATAATATGAGTGTCGGAGTTCTAGGATTATCTCTGGATTTTTTGGGACCTTATGTCTTATGTATGTCGCACCTTTACCATACTAAGAACCTCCGGTTCTCATTCCATACGAATATTTGTGTTTTTCAGATGCAGGTCGAGAGGCACCTCGCTAGGCGTCTGGAGTTTCTCTGCAGCGAAGT
>NC_029786.2:46857841-46888962 GCF_000816755.2 Arachis ipaensis
ATATCTATGTTTTACTTTAGTGCCTCTTAGAGGCTTTGGTGGAGACATAGGGTCTATTTTGAGTATTTTGGCAATCTTGGGATTATTTGTATGTATATAACTATCTTGCAACCAATCTTAGCTTCGCAGGTTGAGCCCGGAGCTTGATTATTTTGTATCCTTGACACCCTAATCCTATTATCTATATGTATATTTCCTTTTCTTCGTATGCAATTGATCGATATTCTGAGAATTGCGCTTTTATTTTCACGATTTTGCTTTACCAAACCTTCAATGCTCATCGAATATTATATTCTTTCAATTATATTATGTATGTATATTTTATTTTAGAGGTCGTAATACCACACCACCTCTGTTTTACGGCTTAAGCGTAAAGCTCTGTGTGGTAGGGTGTTACAAGCGGTGCGCCCACACCAAACTTAAGAATTTTGCTCGTTCCTGAGCAAAGAAAAAGAGAATATAAGAAAGTGGAAAGTTGGTGGTGGTAAAAGAAAAAGAAAGGAATTGATGGTGGAGGAAAAAGGAAATTAGTGGGAATAGTAAAGGAAAATTGAGGCGGTATGGGTAGTGAAAGGGAAGTTATGTTTGTAATTGGAGGAGTAAAAGAAAAATAAGAGCGGGTGAAGTGAATATGTGTTGTGGTGAAAAAGGGTGGGTAAAAGGGGTTATATAGGAGAAAGAAAGGGGGGGAACACATGGAATAGAGGAATGGGGAGGGGGTATTTAAATTGAATTGAATTATGGTGGATGGGAGTTGGGGTAGGTGAAAATCGGGAATTGAAGGGGGTAAATGGGGAGTGGGTGTGTGTAACAGTAATTTGAGGGAGAGAAGGGTGGGGAATGGTTGAAACTGATGAGGAAGTGAGTTGGTGGGTGTAGGGCCAATGAATATTCAATTTTCAAAATTCAAACCCCTTCTTGAAACAAACAACCAGGCACTAAACGCCAGCCTCAACGTTTAGCACTGATAGCACTTTTTTTTTGGAATCAAAATAGCCTGGCGCTAAATGCTAGAACTTACGTTTAGCGCCGCCGGGGTAGAGAAGGCTTCACAAGTGTTAGCCACCTTAGCGCTAAACGCCCAGCTTGGCATTTAGCGCCACTAACAGAGCGGTTGATTCTTGGGATGCGTGCTTATTGGCACTAAATGCCCAGCCTAAAGTTTAGCACCACCTCCACAGTGAGCTCACCTCAAAATATGTGCCATTCTGGTGCTAAATGCCAAGTCAGGGCATTTAGCGCCGCACCTTCAATAACCTCCTTGAATTTTGTGCCTCCCCTAGTGCCAAATGCCAGGCCCAACGTTTAGCGTCAGGGCACCCGAACCTAATTTTCCATAGAGAGTGCTATTTTCCTTCTGATTCTACCTGTTTCAATACTTTGCATGACTAAAACACATATAAAATGATGGAAAACTTTAGAAAATTAGAAGAAAATAATTAAAACGAAAATCAAAATAACTGTAAAGCTAAGGATATAGATAGTTAGGTTGCCTCCCAACAAGCGCTTCTTTAACGTCACTAGCTTCATAGTCAGCTCTACTAAGTCGACTGATGAGCAGACCTCTGGCCATTGATAGTGAATCTTCTATCTTAGTTTTCTTCCTGAAGTTCCATATGACCATACGACGACACTCTGGTTACCACAAAAGGTCTTGACCACTGGAATTTCAACTTCTTGGGAAAGTGTTTTAGCCTTAAGTTGAATAGTAAGACTTTCCGGGCTGGCTCAAAAGCTCTGGTGGCTGTCTTCTTGTCATGCCACGCCTTGGTCTTCTCTTTATAGAGCCTGGAATTCTCATAAGCTGAATTTCTGAACTCATCAAGCTCATTCAGTTGAAGGAGCCTCTGTTCTCCTGAAGCTTTGGCATCAAAGTTTAAGAACCTTGTTGCCCAATATGCTCTATGCTCCAACTCCACTGGAAAGTGATAGGCTTTACCATAAACCGACTAATATGGGGACATACCAATAGGAGTCTTGAATGTCGTCCGGTATGCCCAGAGAGCATCATCAAGCTTCCTCGCCCAATCCTTCCGTGAAGTACTAATGGTCTTCTCTAGAATTCTCTTGAGTTCTCTGTTAGAGACCTTAACCTGTCCACTTGTCTGTGGGTGATAAGGGGTTGCCACCTTATGACGGACTCTATATCTCTGCAGAAGTGAGTCTAACTGTCTATTGCAGAAGTGGCTTCCTCTATCACTAATTAGTGTCCTAGGGACACCAAATCGACTGAAAATATATCTCTGAAGAAAGCTCAACACCATTTTGGCATCATTAGTGGGTAATGCCACTGCTTCCACCCACTTGGACACATAATCAACTGCCACCAAAATGTAAGTGTTTGAGTATGAGGGTGGGAAAGGCCCCGTGAAGTCAATACCCCACACGTTAAACAACTCAATCTCCAATATTCTTTGTTGTGGCATCTCATGGTTATTGGAAAAATTCCCAGCTCTCTAACACTTGTCACAGTTCCTTACAAAATCTCAAGCATCTCTAAAGAGAGTTGGCCAATAAAAACTACTCAGGAGGACTTTAGTTGTTGTCCTCTCACCACCAAAGTGGCCACCGTACTCGAAACCATGACAATGCCAGAGAATCTACTGTGTTTCCCCATCTGAGACACAACGCCAGATTATACCATCTGAGCATATCTTAAAAAGATAAGGTTCTTCCCACAAGTAGTACTTAGCATTATTTAAAAGCTTTTTAACCTGCTGTTTGGTGTACTCCTTGGGGATGAATGATGAAGGAAAATTGTCGGTTAGGAATTTTCTTCTCAATAAAAGGATCTCTTCATTGCAAGTATAGTTCCAGACCAACAATCGACCCACATCAAAGTTTAATTTTGTTTCTCACAAGTGCAAACCAATAAAAATCGAGAGTAATTAAATCTCAGGTCATCTCTAAAAGGAATTGCAGTGAGGTATGCATGTTATCAGTTATGAGGTTCAATGGGTGGTTTACAAATAAGAAGACAAGAATCTAAATAGCAAGAAAATAAACCAAATAACTAAAGATAGCAAATACTAAAAAGAGGCATTCATGGCAAGAATTGAGAATCAAGGTTTTCTAACCTAGCTAGTCATTAATCATAACACAATAATTAATAAGAGCTAAGCCTATTACGTTATCTTCGCATTGGAAGAAAGTCAAATATGCCTAGTTAACCCCTATCCATAAGTAATGTCAATGGAAACAAGATTAACTAACAACCCTAGATCACCAATCCAAATTGGGTATTAATGATTCAAGACTACCAAGCTTCTTTTCCAAGCAAAGAATGCTAAAAAATCTACTCTAAAACTAATCCAAGCATTTTATCAAACACTTGGTGTGCATAAAAATAAAAGCATAATAAATTGCAAGAAATATAAAATCTAAAGCTACCAAATGCAAGATAACAATAATAACAACTCAATTAAACAATAAGAAATATAAAAAGACATCAATTGCATTAAATAAAATGAAAATTAACAAGAGTTCAATAACCTAAAAGTGACATAAAAAGGAAAATTAACAAGAAGAACTAAGAGAATAAAGATGTAAGAACAAGAAATTGCAATGAGAACCAATTAAAAACAAGAATTAAACCCTAAATCTAAGAGAGATTAACCTAATTCTACCCTATTTCTAAAAGAGAAGCTCCAGCTTCTCTCTAGAAATCTACCCTAAAACATGTTTTTAACCTAACCTAATTGCTCCCCCCTTGTTCCATCTTGAATTCTACCTCAAATACTTCAAAATTGAGTTGGATTTGGGCCTCAATGAGCTCAGAAATCGCCCCCAGCGTGTTTCTTTAATGAGGTCACGTGACAAGTGTCACGCGTACACGGGATGTCACGCGTACGCGTGGCCTTGCATTCACCAAATCCTTATTTTTCATGAATTCTCCATCTTGCATGCTTTTTCTTCACTTCTTTGATCCAATCCTTGCCTCCTAAGCCTGAAATTACTGAACAAATACATCAAGGCATCGCGGAATCAAAGTGAATTAAATATAGCAATTTAAAGGTCTAAAAAGCATGTTTTCACTCTTAAGCACAAATTAGGAGAAATTCACAAAATCATGCTATTTCATTGAATAAATGTGAGATAAGTTGATAAAATTCACTAAATTCAACACAAGATAAACCACAAAATTTGGGTTTATCAATGAACCACATGGTCTTGTAGTTTGCAATGTCTGTAAACCACGGAGCCCTCTGAATCTTAAAGAGTTGCTCATTCGGGAAGGTCTCAATCACAAGGGTGGGTTGTTGCATTCCCTCTTCAAGCTCAATCATGGAAAGATGGTTAGCCACTTGATTCTCTCACCCTTTTCTGTCTCTAATCTCAATGTCAAATTCCTAAAGAAGGAGCACCCACCTGATTAATCTTGGCTTAGAATCCTGTTTGGTTAGAAGGTACCTAAGAGCAGCATGATTAGTATAAACAATAACTTTGAAACCAATTAAAAGGACCTAAACTTATCAAATGCATAAACTACAGCTAATAACTCTTTTTCTGTAGTTGTTGATACGTGGATTTTTGTATCTCTACAAATTTCCTTCGGCAAGTATACCGAATTTGTTATCAAGTAAAAACTCACAATAGAGTGAGGTCGAATCCCACAGAGATTAACAGATTAAGGAAGCAATAGTTGATTGATTATTCTAGTTAGACAAGCATAATTGAGAGATAATCAACAAAAAATATAAATGACATAAAAGTAAAGAAAGCAATAAAGTGCAAGAAAGTAAATGGCAAGAAAAGTAAAGTGCTGGAAAATTAAAGAGTAAGAAAAGTAAAGTACGGGAAAGTAAAGTGCAAGAAAGAAAAGTACAAGAAAGTAATTATAAGAACTAAAAATAAAATGAACATTGGGATAGAGAGATATTGAATTCTCCGGATCAATTACTTTCATCTCATCTTAAATGATGCAACCCATTAATCTTTTGGTAATCATGAGTGATTGAATCCCAATTCCTTGGCAATTCAATCTCTCTAAACCTGAACAATTTCTAATTCCTTAATCTAATTGCTCATGAGAAGAGATGAAGCTTGGTCACTGATTATACCACACACCTTCATAGATCCAAGAATTAGGAGAATCACATGTCACTATATCCGACCAACCTCAAACCTAATCCAATGTGAGAAAGATTTCAAGCATGGTTCTATGATTCCTTTTCCAAGGTAATCACAAAACCCAGGTACATTCAATTTCTTTCCCAAGACAATTGAATGCTGATAAACCCCAATTTTGTGATTTATCTTGTGTTGATTTTAGGGGATTTTATCAACTTTTCTCACATTTATTCAATGAAATAGCATGGTTTTGTAATTCTCCCTAAATTTATGCTTAATTGTGAAAACATGCTTTTTAAGCCCTTAAATTGGTAATTTTAATTCACCTTTGATTCTACTAGATGCCCTGATGTGTTTGTTAGTGAATTCAGGTTGAAAAGGGCTAGGAATGGATCAAAGGAGTGAAGAAAAAAGCATGCAAAGTGGAAAATTCATGGAAAAAATAAAGATTTGGAGTGCATTCATCGACGCGCACGCGTGACAAACGTGCACGCGTGGAGATGAGGTCGCCAGGCAACGCGTACGCATGACATGACGCGTACGCGTGAAAAGCAAAATTCCAAGCGACGCGTACACGTGACCCATGCGTACGCGTCACAGCTCGAATGTGACCTCATTAAAGTGAAAACGCTGGGGGCGATTTCTGAGCTTCCAGGCCCAAATCCAACTGATTTCAGAGACTATTTCATATAGAGTTGAAGATTGGACAAGGGGGAGCACTTAGATTAGTTATGATGAGCCTTTAGTTAGTTTTCTAGAGAGAGAAGCTCCCTCTTCTCTCTAGAATTAGGTTAGGATTAGGTTAAATTCTCTTAGATGTAGGGTTAATTTCTTGTCTTCATCTTGTTTTCTTTACAATTCTTTATTGTAGTGTCTTGATTTTCCTATGTCTTCTTGTTAATTTCTTATTTTAGTTACTTTTATATTTATGAACACTCTTGTCAATTTCATTTCCTTTAATGTAATTTGAGGTATTTCATGTTAATTTTGCTTCTTTTAGTTGTTGTTGTTGATTTCTTGTATTGGGTAGTAGTAGATTTTCCTAATTCTTGCAATTTATAATGCTTTTCTTTTATGCCTTCCAAGTGTTTGACAAAATGCTTGGTTGGATGTTAGAGTATCTTTTTGAGCATTCTTGGCTTGGAAGGAGAGAAATTAGGCAAGCTTGAGTCATTAATACCCAATTTAGATTGGTGATCTAGGGTTGTTAGTTAATATTATTTCCATTGACTCTAATCTCTTGCTACTTCAATTAGTAGGTCGATTAGGACTTTTGGATTAAGATTAACTAGTCTTATTTGACTTTCTCTCATGTGAAGATAAGATGACTAAATAAGATAAGCTCTTGATAAATATTGTATGATCATTAATGACTAAGATAGAAAGCTTAACTCTCAACCCTTGCCATGAATATCTCTCTTTAGTAATTATTTCTTTAATTGTTTGATTTACATTTCTTGCACTTTTACCACCCCACCCCTTTTGATACCATAACCAATAATACGCATACCTCACTGCAACTCCTTGAGAAGACGATCCGAGGTTTAAATACTTCGGTTATTTTTATATTGGGGTTGGACTTGTGACAACCAAAAACACATTTTAAACTTTGATTGAGGAGTGGTTGTTGGTCTAGACTATGCTTGCAACGAGACAATACCATTTTTAATGAGAAATTCTAGATCAACATAAATTCCTCTATCAAGTTTTTAGCGCCGTTGCCAGGGATTTGCAATGCTTGTTATTGGTTATTGTACATATGTTAATATTGTAAATATCTTGATTTTTAGTTGTTTTGTTAGTTTTGCTAGTCGTAGGACTTTGTCTCTCTTTGTTTCTTATTAGTTTTATTTTTATTTTCTCTTTTCACTATGAATTCTCACCCTTTTGGCTATGAGTTTGGTTCAAGTTATGTTGTAGGGAATGAAAGCTACAATGACAACATGCATCAAGGATGGAACAACCAAAGATGGGAGGAGTCTCAAGGAATTGATCACTCTTCGTGACAACAACCTCCTCCGGTTCCTTATAGGTATAACTCCACCTGTAATGCATACCAATCTAATAGATGTGGTGACCCTCATTGTGGTTGTCAACAACCACCGCCACATGCCTATGAACCACCCCCTCAACCTAGTTTTGAACCACCATACTCACAAGCCCTCTATCACCAAACACCTCCATATGACCCTAATTCTTATCCACCATACCAACCACCTTTTGAGCCATATGAATCATACATAGAACCACCACAATTTCAACACAATTACTCCTAAGAACCACCTCAATATATACCACCTTCCAACTATGAACCCTTTCTCCCAAACAATGAACCCTCTGATGACAAGTCATCTTAGCCTAGTTTTACTAGTGCTTTTCTTTGTTTTTAGTAGGTTTTATACAATTTCTTGCATTCTAAGTAAGTAATTTGGAATCGAATTCATATGTATTTAGATTCAATCAACCATGAGTAAATTGATGCATTTTCATGAGATTTTGTGCCATAATTGCTTGTATGTCAAGAATGATAACAAGTCTTATGATTTTAGCAAAGCTTTGATGTATTTGTTGATTGATGACAGGTGATCAAAAGGCTTGGAGGAAAGTTGAAGAAAGGGGATGGCAGAAGACAGCAAAACCACCCTGAGAAGAGTTCAAAATTTTACCCTGGAGAAGCCCAAGTTTGTGCCCAAGTTTGCGCCCAAGTTTGCCGCAAACTTGGAGGCAAACTTGGTGCAACAACTAACCTTGGAGGAGCCTAAGTTTGCGACCAAGTTTGCCTCAAACTTGGAGGCAAACATCGGCATATAACTTGTAACCCAAGGGAGGCCAAGTTTGCGTCCAAGTTTGCCTCAAACTTGGAGGCAAACGTTGGCATGAAATATGTACACCCAGGGGAGGCCAAGTTTGCGTCCAAGTTTGCCTCAAACTTGGAGGCAAACGTTGGCATAAGCATACGTCCCAGGGCTGGCCAAGTTTGCATCCAAGTTTGCCTCAAACTTGGAGGCAAACGTTGGCACTAAGTGTGATCCTGGAAGGGCAACGTTTGAGTTCAAGTTTGACCCCAAACTTGAACTCAAACGTGAATGACAGATGAAAAACCATTCTGCATAATTTCAAAAACCAACGTTTGAGTTGAAGTTTGCCTCGAACTTCAACTCAAACTTAAAGGCCCAGAGTCCGAATTGCAAAAGGGTTTTTCTCATAAACCCAGGAGCAACCAGCCAAGGCCCACATTCAAGGCTCCAAGACCATTAGAAGAAAGTGTATAAATAGAAGTTAGTTTGATTTAAGAAGGGGGTCGACTTTTACTTTTGAATTTACACCTCTTGGAGGATTTTACTTACTGTAACTTGGATTTGAGAGGAGAATTGAATTCTCTTCCTCTTTGGTTTCTTGTTTTCTTTTCTGCAAAGTTTTACTTGAGTCTTGAGTTTTGAGAATTGAGGAAATTCTGTCTCAATCTCACCTTGAGATCTCTATTTTCATTTCACTACACAAGTTGAGGAATTGAGATTTGAATTTATTTTCTCTACTGTTTGATTCTAAATTCTCTTGCAATTGATTTCTGATTTGGATCAAGGAAGGTAGTGAGATCTAGACTTAGTTTTCTAGTCTCTTAACCCCTGAGATCTGAAATTCCCTTTTAATTCTTCTGTTGAACGCTTCCTCAAGCCAATTTACATTTTCTGTTTGAGATCTGCTGCAATTAAATTCATCTTTTACTTTCCTATTTGTTGCAATTTACTTTTCTCTTGTTTAATTTCTGCAATCCCAATTACCAATTCCTTTTATAATTTAAGCAATTTACATTTCTTGCACTTTAAAGCTTCAGTCATTTATATTTCTTGCAATCTAAGTTTCTGCAATTTATATTACTTGCACTTTAAGATTCAGCTTCTTTAATTTCTATGCACTTTAAATTACTGCAATTATCCTTCTCCCTTTAAATTTCATGCAATTTAGCTTCTGTTGGATACAAATCACTCAAATCAACTCTTGTTCGCTTGACTAAATCGACCACTAAACTAAAATTGCTCAATCCTTCAATCCCTGTGGGATCGACCTCACTCATGTGAGTTATTATTACTTGATGCGATCCGGTACACTTGCCGGTGAATTTTGTGTTGGATCGTTTTCCACACATCAAGTTTTTGGTGCCGTTGCCGGGGATTGAATTAGATTGACAATGATTAAGTGAAGTGGAGATCTAGATCTAGCACTTTTTATTTTTCGGTTTCTTTATTTTTCTTTACTAACCCACTAACTGTTTGAATTTTTGCTTAAGCCAATTAACATTTCACTTCAGCAATGGATTGAAGTGTAATTGCCTTTCTAGTGTTGTGTGATTCTTCTTGTTTCGATTGTATGTCAGGTACAAGGAGAGTTATACCCACTTTTTGCGAACAAGACGAAAGAATCCTCAAGAGATTAAGAAGAGTTGAAAGAGGGAAGAACATTGTTGGAGAAGAGGATTCAGAAGAAGAATTCCAAGATATGGAGGAGCACTTAACAAATCCACCAAATCCACCAGAAGGAGCAGCCAATAACAACAATAATCCACCACAGAGAAGAGTTTTGGCTTCCTATACATTTGCAAATCCTAGACATTGTGGGAGTAGCATTCTCACTCCAAATGTTAATGCAAATAACTTTGAACTAAAGCCACAACTCATCACCTTGGTTCAAAATAATTATTCTTATGGAGGAGGACCACTTGAAGATCCAAACCAACACTTGTCTACTTTCTTGAGGATTTGTGACACTGTCAAAACCAAGGGTGTGCACCCTGACAGTTACAAGCTACTGCTATTTCCATTTTCTCTCAGAGACAAAACCACTCAGTGGTTAGAATCCTTTCCAAGAGACAGCATCAACAATTGGGATGATCTAGTAACCAAGTTCCTTGCCAAGTTTTACCCACCTCAAAGAGTTATTAGATTGAAGACTGAAGTACAAACATTCACACAAATGGATGCTGAAACTTTGTATGAGGCATGGGAATGATACAAAGCTCTAATCAGGAAGTGTCCACCTGGAATGTTCAGTGAGTGAGACAGATTGCAGAATTTCTATAAAGGCTTGACATTGAAATCTCAAGAGGCTTTGGATTATTCAGCAGGAGGCTCTTTGCAACTCATGAAAACTGCAGAGGAAGCCCAAAATCTCATTGATATGGTGGCCAACAACCAGTATTTCTTTGCTCACCAAAGGCAACGCCAACCATCACAAAGGAAAAGAGTGATGGAGTTGGAAGGAGTGGACTCAATCCTAGCTCAGAACAAAATGATGCAGCAGCAAATTCAACAACAATTTGAGCAAATGGCCAAGAAGATTGACAATCTCCAAGTTGTAGCAGTCAACACAACCAACCATCAACCACATGGGGGCAAAATGAAGAGACTCAAGAGGAGCAGCAGCAAGAACAAGTCCAGTACATGCATAACCAAAGTTCTGGGCCAAATGAAGTCTATGGTGATACTTACAACCCCTCATGGAAGAACCACCCCAACCTCAGATGGGGAGACAATCACAATCAACCTCAACAACTATGGCAAAGAAACTCAAACCAAAACAGTTGGAAAAACACAAACCACAACAACCAGCAAAATAATAACCAAAACACATACAGAAAACCACAAAACACTTACCCCAACTCTAACCATCATCCATCCAATAACCAAGCCTCCAACCAAAATACTTACCCTCAACCCTCAACACCCCACAATCAACCAATCTCACAAGACTCTCAGAGGATTACCAATTTGGAGCTCTTGATGGATAAAATGATGAAATACCAAGAGATGACAACAAAGAACCAGGAAGCTTCCATGAAAAATATGGAAAGGCAAATTGGACAGATTTCCAAGCAACTCGCTACTGAGAGACCTTTAAGTTCACTACCAAGTGACACCATTCCTAATCCAAAAGAGGAGTGCAAAGCTATTCAGCTGAGGAGTGGGAAGATATTGGTGGACAACAAAGAAGCAACCAAGAAGCCTGAGGAAAGCAACAAAGAGCCAACAGAGAAAGAGGAAGCTAGCAACAAGGACACGACAACAAGCAAAAATGTCCCAGAGAAGCTCGAAAAGAAGGACAGCCAGCCACACAATTCAAGGGGAGAAAAGGAGGAACAAACCAAGGAACAAAGGCAGAGAGTGAACTTCACACCTCCATTGCCATATCCTCAAAGGTTCAGCAAAGAGACTAAGGACCAACACTTCCCTAAATTTCTTGAAGTCTTCAAGAAATTGGAGATAAACATTCCACTGGCTGAAGCACTAGAGCAAATGCCCCTATATGCCAAATTTCTGAAAGAGCTTATTAACAAAAAGAGGAGTTGGCATGAGAATGAAACTATAATGCTCACTGAAGAATGCAGGGCATTAATTCAAAAAGGACTTCCACCCAAACTTGAAGATCTTGGAAGTTTCTTTCTGCCTTGTACCATTGGAAGATTAAGCATCAACAAAGCAATGTGTGATTTAGGGGCAAGTATCAACCTAATGCCTTCCTCTTCGGTGAAAAAGCTTTGTATAGAGGAAGTGAAGCCAATACAAATGTCTCAAGAACTGGTGGACAAATCAGTGATATGTCCCAGGGGTGTGATTGAAAACCTTCTAGTTAAGGTGGACAAATTTATATTCCCTACAGACTTTGTGGTCATAGACTCAGATGAGGATGAAGGTGATTCCATCATACTTGGAAGACCATTCTTAGCCATAGCTAGGGCCATTATAGATGTAGAGCAAGGAGAGCTAACCCTCAGAATGCATGATGAAAGCATCACTCTGAATGTATTTCAAGAAACACAACTCGTTGATGAAAAGAAGAATTACATAAAAACTGACAAGGAAGACTTGCAATGGAAGGAAGGAAGCAACAAGACAACTAGTGATCACCTTCCAAAGCAAGAAACATACAACATAGCAAGAAAAAAAGGGAATGAGACAATGCAGAGTGATGATGGAACTCAAGAAGAAATTGAAGTGTTGACCACTAAGAAGGAAAATCCCAAAACAAAGTCCACTGTTAAAGAAGAAAGATCAACAAAAAGGAGAAAGAAAAGCAAGAAAAAGACTCAGAAGGGGTGGAAGAACAAGAAGATCCCAACAGAGGGGTTCTCCAAGGGTGATAAAGTGCAGTTAGTCTACCAACAACTGGGGGCAAGCCAACAAGCTAATGACTACTACACTGTCAGCAAAATACTCTCACTAGAGCATGCTGAAATTGAGCATCAAGGCACTAAAAGAAAGATCACAGTGAGGGGAGATAAGCTGAGACACTACAATCATCAACGACCCTAATGAGGGCCCAATGTCAAGCTAGTGACAATAAAAGAGCACTTGTTGGGAGGCAACCCAACCGGAGGTAACTATCTTTTCATATCTATTTCAATAAAAAGGTTAATTAGTTTTATCTATATTGCAAGAAGCTAAGTTTGGTGTTTCACACCAAAACAATCTAAGGGAGGATGAAGGATTCTAAGTTTGGTGTTTCACCAAAATTCCATCATACAATATATTCTCACCTTCTGCATAATGCTAGCTTCAAGCATTTAGACAAACTAATTAACTATTATGCTATTTTCAGTTTTATTGCTTTTGAAAAAAAAAGGGAAAAAGAGTTTCACACATGGTTAATATGATGCATGAGAACCATTGGCAAGGTACTAAGTTTGGTGTCCCCACACCAAAGTAAGTTCAAAGGCCCACAAAATAAATCATGCATGCTAACCATTCTTCAAGTGTTTGGGGAACAAGCAACTTTCAATATCACTGCAGAGTACCATACAAACTTTTGGGAAGATTTAGCATCATCAATCAAAGAGATGAAAGAGGAATGTGAAGACCAACAATGATGATGAGGAAGAGGACATCAAGTAAACTCCAAAAGGTTGTATTGTTCATTATCAGATATTGCTATGATTGAAAGTGGTATTATACCCCTATCTGTCTTTCTGTCTAGTATAGTTTTTCTGCAATTCAATAATCAAGATGCTTGATCATTTACAACACTATACTCTCCAAAACTTGTTTACACTCAATATTTCAAAAATGCATCACATGAAAGTTCTTTGAAAAGAGGATTGAGGAATTAAACAATTTTGAGGCAAGCAAAAGATTAGGAGAAGTGGTGGTTCTAGTTGTATGATTATGTATTGAGGTTGCATGCTTATGAAAACTTGCATGGGAGCTCATAGGCAGGACATAGAGTTCAAAGAAGTATCGTGGAGATTCTCAAACATTTATTGATCCAAGAAGCAGCAAACAAAAGAAAGAAAACACGTAAGCACTGAAGCCCTTGCATGAGCATATAATTTAGAGTTCACCCCACTGTCACTTAATCACTTCACTCACAGGATAGTACATGTAATTCCTCAAATCCATTCTAAGAGATAGAACCTTTGAGCATAATTCTTTTCTTGCTTGGGGACAAGCAAGTTTTAAGTTTGGTGGTGTGATGACAAGTCATCTTAGCCTAGTTTTACTAGTCCTTTTTTTTTGTTTTTAGTAGGTTTTATACACTTTCTTGCATTCTAAGTAAGTAATTTGGAATGGAATTCATATGTATTTAGATTCAATCAACCGTGAGTAAATTGATGCATTTTCATGAGATTTTGTGCAATAATTGCTTGTATGTCAAGAATGATAATAAGTCTTATGATTTTAGCAAAGCTTTGATGTATTTGTTGATTGATGACAGGTGATCAAAAGGCTTGGAGGAAATTTGAAGAAAGGGGATGGCAGAAGACAGCAAAACCACCCTGAGAAGAGTTCAAAATTTTACCCTGGAGAAGCCTAAGTTTGTGCCCAAGTTTGCGCCCAAGTTTGCCGCAAACTTGGAGGCAAACTTGGTGCAACAACTAACCTTGGAGGAGCCTAAGTTTGCGACCAAGTTTGCCTCAAACTTGGAGGCAAACGTTGGCATATAACTTGTAACCCAAGGGAGGCCAAGTTTGCGTCCAAGTTTGCCTCAAACTTGGAGGCAAACGTTGGCATATAACACGTCCCAGGGGAAGCCAAGTTTGCGTCCAAGTTTGCCTCAAACTTGGAGGCAAACGTTGGCATGAAATTTGTACACCCAGGGGAGGCCAAGTTTGCGTCCAAGTTTGCCTCAAACTTGGAGGAAAACGTTGGCACTAAGTGTGATCCTGGAAGGGCAACGTTTGAGTTCAAGTTTGACCCCAAACTTGAACTCAAACGTGAATGACAGATGAAAAACCTTTCTGCATAATTTCAAAAACCAACGTTTGAGTTGAAGTTTGCCTCAAACTTCAACTCAAACTTAAAGGCTCAGAGTCCGAATTGCAAAAGGGTTTTTCTCATAAACCCAGGAGCAACCAGCCAAGGCCCACATTCAAGGCTCCAAGACCATTAGAAGAAAGTGTAAAAATAGAAGTTAGTTTGATTTAAGAAGGGGGTCGACTTTTACTTTTGAATTTACACCTCTTGGAGGATTTTACTTACTGTAACTTGGATTTGGGAGGAGAATTGAATTCTCTTCCTCTTCGGTTTCTTGTTTTCTTTTCTGCAAAATTTTACTTGAGTCTTGAGTTTTGAGAATTGAGGAAATTCTGTCTCAATCTCACCTTGAGATCTCTGTTTTCATTTCACTACACAAGTTGAGGAATTGAGATTTGAATTTATTTTCTCTACTGTTTGATTCTAAATTCTCTTGCAATTGATTTCTGATTTAGATCAAGGAAGGTAGTGAGATCTAGACTTAGTTTTCTAGTCTCTTAACCCCTGAGATTTGAAATTCCCTTTTAATTCTTCTGTTGAACGCTTCCTCAAGCCAATTTACATTTTCTGTTTGAGATCTGCTGCAATTAAATTCATCTTTTACTTTCCTGTTTGTTGCAATTTACTTTTCTCTTATTTAATTTCCGCAATCCCAATTATCAATTCCTTTTATAATTCAAGCAATTTACATTTCTTGCACTTTAAAGCTTCAGTCATTTATATTTCTTGCAATCTAAGTTTCTGCAATTTATATTACTTGCACTTTAAGATTCAGCTTCTTTAATTTCTCTGCACTTTAAATTACTGTAATTGTCCTTCTCCCTTTAAATTTCATGCAATTTAGCTTCTGTTGGATACAAATCACTCAAATCAACTCTTGTTCGCTTGACTAAATCGACCACTGAACTAAAATTGCTCAATCCTTCAATCCCTGTGGGATCGACCTCACTCATGTGAGTTATTATTACTTGATGCGACCCGGTACACTTGCCGGTGAGTTTTAGGTGTTTGGAAATTCGTTTCCAAAATACACATCACCCTCTCTTCCCACACCACCTCCAATGGATGAATCTCTCCATGCCTTCATGCTAGAACAACAAAGAGATATTAGCTCTTACCTCTAAAGGCAAGAAGAGACACAAAAGGAATTCAAGAAGATAGAAGCCGTGATTGCTACCATAGTGGAAACCATTAGCAACATGGTATCCTCCTGCCTAAGCCTATACGATCAAGACACTCCCATTGTTGAACGTGGAGAAGCAATCAAGAAGCATAGTGAGGGAGTGAATCTGAAGTTTCAAGGTGAAGAAGAGGAGTTTAAGCAAGATTTGCATCAAGAGAAGGAAGCCGAGGTTATCGATGTTAAGGAAGTGGATAGAGAGTTGAGGAAAATTAATCAAGAAGTGGATTCCATCATTAGTGATTTTTTGTCCACATTGATCAATCTCCTTGATAATCTTATTGAGCTTTCTTCCATTGGACTAGAAAGCGATGTTAAGGAGGATGTGCAACCTCCAAGGCAAATGTTAAGTAATGAAGGATTGGAAGAAGTTGAGCAAGTGACAAGTCTTGTTATTGAAGATAATTCCGCACCAACTAATGTATTATTGGAGATTGTTGAATCGCCCTCATTGTGTTGTGAATTTGATGTTGAGGAGGCTAATGCACAACCTCCGACACATAACTTAAGCAATGCAGAATGTGAAGGAGAGGTTGGTGAACAAGGAAGTGAAATTGAAGATGCTTGTCAAGAGGTGGAGAAATTTAAAGAAGAGCACAAGGGAGCGGACCTTGTATTGTCAAAGTGTGGGGAGGTCCCCATTCCTAAGTCTCCATCATCCTTTACACCATTCAAGTGGATAAATCTCTTATCTCTAAGCTTTATCATTCCACTCGAATATGGGTTGCTTGAAATGGATGGTCAACTTAGAGCTCTTTGTGGATTGAGGAGTCAAAGAAAGTTGTGTAATGGTTGGAAAAATGATGATAGGCTAAGATTGAACCTTCAAGGCGTAGGCCCCAAGGGTGGAGGAATAATAAATTGAATGGGTCTAGGAAGATGTTTTGGTGTTTACTTGAGAATTCGGATCACTTGCCACCCAAATAGAATTGTCTTGATCAACATGAAGATGGGTGTAGAAACAGGGTTTGGGATCCGTGAATATGTGAAGATCAACTTCAGGAGCCCTTAGCTTGTGTGGAACTTCATCAAAGCTTGGTGCTAGTGATTTTGAATTTTGGAGCCTATTGGAAGTCCAAGCATTGGTGGAAGTTCAATGATGAATTCAAGCACAAGCCACATTGACAAGGATCCTCCCAATGGTCCAACTTAAGGACTTTAAATAAAAGTGCTAGGTGGGAGACACCCCACCATGGTAACTTCTTTCCATCCTCTTGTAGATATAATCAATGAATGAATTGAGTTACCATTGTAAGTAGTTTTCCTTAATTTCTATATTCTTTACATCGCTTTGATTGATAAGTTGTTTATTAGATTTATATTTTGATTAGATTAGTTGTTGTTAAATTGTGTTTTGCTTGGAGTGTAAGTTGTATTTGTTTTGTATTGAAAACTTTTCAAAAAAAAAGAGGAAAAGATTTGTTGTATTATTTGAATTCTAGTTGCTTTAAAATGCTTATAGTCCTTTCCTTTTACTCTTTTGTATGTTTTGTTTTGGTTGCTAGGTTGTTTGTTGGTTTTATATTTTGAATAAGGACGATTCTTTGAATTTGAGTTTTTGCTTGAGTTGCAAGTTTTCTCAAATTTTGTGAAAAGTCCTCAAAAATTAAAAAAATTTGTTAATTTGTATTTTGGTTAGTTTGGAGTTGTAGATAGTGTTAGGGAAAACTTTAAGCTCTGTTTTGGTGTTTCTAAAAAAAAGTATGGGCAGTCACGCGCAAGCGTGATCGACGCGTACGCATCGATGCGTCAGCGCAACCCCCATACATTTTCCAGAGAGTTGTGTGAAACTGGCACTGGAATTGTGCGTGTAGCAGGATTTCATCCCACGCGTACGCGTCACCGTGCATTCTCTTCCTTCACGTGTTAGCGTCAACGACGCATACGCATCGATGCTTATTCTGTCCAACAACGCACACGCGATAGTGACGCGTACGCGTGTATTTAAATTCAATGATACCCCAGACGTGTGAGCCCTAGCCATTTCGCATCCATTTCTCTTCACCTCTTCAACTCACAGAACTCCATAGCCACCACCATCAAGCTCCTGCCAACCACCACCATCCATCACGATGGTGACCTGACCGCTGCCGATCACCTCCCTCTCTTCCCTCCTCTCTTCTTCTTTTTCTTCTTTCCCCATTTCTCCTTCTCTCTGTCCGTTTCCCTTCCTGCCACCACCAGCGACCGCCGCGGTCTTCCATTGCCGCCGGCGAGCCACCACCCACCACATCCAACTCTTTTCGTCCTCCATTTCACTTCGTTCTCCCATCTTTTTACCAGAACAGAGTCTGGTGTTGCTCTCCTACTCTCTGAGTTCTGTGTTCTCCTCTGCCGCCACTGAACCACCGTGGCAGCACCGCTTCTGCACTAGTAGCCGCCGTCTCTAGGTCGGCACTGTCCTCATTTTTCTTCCAGTCTATTTCTGCTTACTGAAACCCTTCCAGGTTTCCCCTGTTCTTCCCCTGTTCTTTTTATTCTATTTAGATAGTATAGTTAGCTCAGTTTAATTGCATTTTAGTTAGTTAGTTAGAATTGCATGTGGTTAGGTAGTTTTAGGATTCTAGTTAGTGGATTTAGGTCTGATATTTTCGCTATTCATGCTGTCTGAATTGGTTGATTTTAAAATGTTCTGTTGATTGATGATGATGTTGGTGTTTTGTGCTTTTACATGTTGCTGTTGTAGTTAATTTTGGGTGCTTCTTGCTGTTTGGTGCTGTTTTATTTCATAAGGCCAATTGGTATGCGAAATTGTGATTCACACTTTTCACAACTCCGCACAACTAACTAGCAAGTGTACTGGGTCGTCCAAGTAATAAACCTTACGTGAGTAAAGGTCGATCCCACGGAGATTGTCGGCTTGAAGCAAGCTATGGTCATCTTGTAAATCTTAGTCAGGCAGATTCAAATGGTTATGAGGTTTTGATAATTAAAAGATAAATAAAACATAAAATAAAATAAGATACTTATGTAATTCATTGGTGAGAATTTCAGATAAGCGTTTGGAGATGCTTTGTTGCTTCTGAAAATCTTCTTTCCTATTGCCTTCTTCCAACCATGCGTGCTCCCTTCCATGGCAAGCTGTATGATCCTCTCGGATGAAAAATACCAGGTACAATCTCTGCTCGGCTAATCAACTGTCGGATTTCTCGTCTCGGATGAAAAATACCATGTACAGCTACCGCACGGCTAATCTTCTGTCGGTTCTCACTAGCGTCGGAATAGGACCCTTATACTTTTGCACACTGTCACTGTGCCCAACATTCGTAAGTTTGAAGCTCGTCACAATCATTCCTTCCCAGATCCTACTCGGAATTCCACAGACAAGGTTTAGACTTTCCGGATCTCAGGAATGCTGCCAATGGTTCTAGCCTATACCACGAAGGTTCTAATCTCAGATTCGGATGCTCTGTTGTCAGGAGAGAAAATGCAAATCGCGGATTAGAGACCCAAGAAAATATACTCTGGCTGTCGTCCAACGACTACATTGAACATCATGTAGACCGCTTGTGGTTGTCAGGCACACGGATCTTGGTTAAGCGAGTAACGAAGATAGTGGGTGATTGTCACGGGTCACCCCTTCATTCTGACTTAACTGAATTAAGTACGAGAGTATATCTTGGAGAAAAAGTAGGCGTGAATTGAAAGAGAAACAATAATACTTGCATTAATTCATAAAGAACAACAGAGCTCCACACCTTAATCTATGAGGTGTAGAAACTCCACCGTAGAAAATACATAAGAGAAAGAGGTCTAGGCATGGCCGAATGGCCAGCCTCCAAGTCCAAGGATGATAATATCATAATCCCCTAATACAATAGTAAAAAGTGCTGTTTATACTAAACTAGTTACGAGGGATTATAGAGTATGAATAACTAAGTGCAGATAGTGCAGAAATCCACTTCTGGGGCCCACTTGGTATGTGCTTGGGCTGAGCATTGAGCTTTACACATGCATAGGCCATTCCTAGAGTTAAACGCCAGCTTGGGTGCCAGTTTGGGCGTTTAACTCCAGTTTTGGTGCCAGTTCTGGTGTTTTACTCCAGAAAAGGGTCTTTGGTGGGCGTTTAGACGCCGGTTTGGGCCATCAAATCTCTGACAAAGTATAGACTATTATACATTGCTAGAAAGCCCAAGATGTCTACTTTCCAACGCAATTGAGAACGCGCCAATTGAGCTTCTGTAGATCCAGAAAATCTACTTCGAGTGAAGGAGAGTCAGAATCCAACAGCATCTGCAGTCCTTTCTCAGCCTCTGAATAAGATTTTTGCTCAGGTCTCTCAATTTCAGCCAGAAAATACTTGAAATTATAGAAAAACACACAAACTCATAGTAAAGTCCAGAAATGTGATTTTTGCATAAAAACTAATAAAAATATAATAAAAAGAAACTAAAATATACTAAAAACTATGTAAAAATAATGCCAAAAAGGGTGTAAATTATCCGCTCATCACAACACCAAACTTAAATTGTTGCTTGTCCCCAAGAAGCTAAAAACAAAATAGGATAAAAAGAAGAGAAAATACAATAAATTCCAAAATTATCAATTAAATTAGATGAGCGGGGCTAGTAGCTTTTTGCTTCTGAACAGTTTTGGCATCTCACTTTATCCTTTGAAGTTTAGAATGATTGGCATCCATAGGAACTCAGAATTCAGATAGTGTTATTGATTCTCCTAGTTTAGTATGTTGATTTTTGAACACAGCTACTTTATGAGTCTTGGCCGTGACCCTAAGCATTTTGTTTTCCAGTATTACCACCGGATACATAAATGCCACAGACACATAACTGGGTGAACCTTTTCAGATTGTGACTCAGCTTTGTTAGAGTCCCCAGTTAGAGATGCGCAGAGCTCTTAAGCACACTCTTTTTGCTTTGGACCATGACTTTAACCGCTCAGTCTCAAGCTTTTCACTTGACACCTTCACGCCACAAGCACATGGTTATAGACAACTTGGTTTAGCCGCTTAGGCCAGGATTTTATTCCTTTGAGCCCTCCTATCCATTAATGCTCAAAGTCTTGGATCATTTTTACCCTTGCCTTTTGGTTTAAAGGGTTATTGGCTTTTTCTTTTTCTTTCTTTTTTTCTTTATTTTTTTTTGCTATTTTTTTCGCAAGCTTTGTTTTTCACTGCTTTTTCTTGCTTCAAGAATCAATTTTGTGATTTTTCAGATTATCAATAACATTTTTCCTTTTTCATTACTCTTTCAAGAGCCAACAATTTTAACATTCATAAACTTTACTATAAAAAATATGCACTATTCAAGCATTCATTCAGAAAATAGAAAGTATTGCCACCACATCAAAATAATTAAGCTAATTTCAAGATAAATTTCAAAATCCATGTACTTCTTGTTCTTTTGCAATTAAAAACATTTTTCATTTAAGAAAGGTGAAGGATTCATAGGACATTCATAGCTTTAAGACATAGACACTAAACACTAATGATCATGTAATAAAGACACAAACATAGACAAAACATAAAGCATGGAATTCAAAAAAACAGAAAAACAAGAACAAGGAAATTAAAGAACGGGTCCACCTTAGTGATGGCGGCTAGTTCTTCCTCTTGAAGATCTTATGGAGTGCTTTATCTCCTCAATGTCTCTTCCTTGCCTTTGTTGCTCCTCCTTCCTAGCTCTTTGGTCCTCTCTGATTTCATGGAGGATAATGGAGTGCTCTTGGTACTCCATCCTTAGTTGCCCCATGTTGGAACTCAATTCTCCCAAAGAAGTGTTGAGTTGCACCCAATAGTTGTGTGGAGAAAAATGCATCCCTTGAGGTATCTCAGGGATTTCTTGATGAGGGACTTCCTCATGCTCTTGTTGAGGTCCATGAGTGGGCTCTCTTGTTTGCTCCATCCTCTTTTTAGTGATGGGCTTTTGAGATGAATCTCTCCATCTTCCATGACTCGGAGTTGGAAGCAACTGCCTTCTTTTTCCTCTTTCTAGAGGTTTCTCCGGCCTTAGGTGCCATTAATGGTTATGGAAAAATAAAAAGCAGAGCTTTTTCCCACACCAAACTTAAAAAGTTTGCTCATCCTCGAGCAAAAGAAGAAAGAAAGGAGTAGAAGAAGAAGAAGAAATGGAGGAGATGGAGGGGAAGGTTGGTTTTGGCCAAGGTGGGTTTTAGTGTTTATGATGTGTGAAATGGAAGGTGGTAAGGATGGGTATTTATAGGGTAAGAGAGAGAGGGAATTCGGTTATGAAGGGGTGGGGTTGGGAGGAAAATGGTTTGAATTTGAATGGTGAGGTAGGTGGGGTTTTATGATGGATGGAAGTGAGTGGTGAAGAGATTATGGGGAAGAGGGTAGGATTTGATAGGTGAATGGTGTTTGGGGAAGAGGTATTGATGAGATTGGTCAAGGGTATTTGGGGAAGAGTGTTATGGAAAGGTGTGAAGAGGAGAAAAGAAGAGGTGGGGTAGGTGGGGATCCTGTGGTGTCCACAGATCTTGAGGTGTCAAGGAATTCTGCTCCCTGCACCATTCTGGCGTTTAAACGCCCTCTGTGTGCCATTTCTGGAATTTAACACCAACTCTGCTACCTTTTCTGGTGTTAAACGCCAGGCTGATGCCCATTTCTGGCGTTTAACGCCCATTAGACACCCTTTTCTAGTGTTAAACACTAGTCTGTCTTCCAATTCTAGCATTTAACACCAGCCAGACACCAGACACCCTTTTCTGGCGTTAAACGCCAGTCTGCCTGCCATTTCTGGCGTTTAACACCCAGAATGCTGCCAGACTGGGCGTTAAACGCCCATTCTGCTATCCTTACTGGCATTTAAATGCCAGTAAGCCTGTCCTCCAGGGTGTGCTATTTTTGATGCTGTTTTTTATTTTGCTTTAATTCTGCAGCTGTTTTTGTGACTTCACATGATCATCAACCTAAAGAAAACATAAAATAACAATGGAAAACAAATATATAAATATAATTAAATAACATTGGGTTGCCTCCCAATAAGCACTTCTTTAATGTTAATAGCTTGACAGTGAGCTCTTAGAGAGCTTCACAAAGACTCAGAGTTTAATGGTGGCCTCCCAACACCAAACTTAGAAGTTGAGTATGGGGGCTCTGTTTGACTCTGTATTGAGTGAAGCTTTTCATGCTTCCTCTCCATGGTTACAGAAGAAGATCATTGAGCCTTAAACACAAGGTAGTCCTAATTCAATTGAAGGACTAACTCTCATCTGTCCACATCAATCATAGCTTTTGCTATGGCTAGGAAGGGTCTTCCAAGGATAATGGATTCATCCTCATCCTTCCCAGTGTCTAGGATTATGAAGTCAGCAGGGATGTATAGGCCTTCAACCTTCACTAGGACATCCTCTACAAGTCCATAAGCCTATTTCATTGATTTGTCTGCCATTTCTAGTGAGATTCTTGCAGCTTGTACCTTAAAGATTCCTAGTTTTTCCATTACAGAGAGTGGCATGAGGTTTATTCCTGACCCCAGGTCACACAAAGCCTTTTTAAAGGTTATGGTGCCTATCATACAGGGTATTAAGAACTTTCCGGGATCCGGTTTCTTCTGAGGTAATTTCAGTTGAACCAAGGCATTCAGTTCATTGATGAGCAGTAGAGGTTCATCCTCCCAAGTCTCATTACCAAATAACTTGGCATTCAGCTTCATGATTGCTCCTATATATTGAGCAACTTGCTCTTCAATAATATCTTCATCCTCTTCAGAGGAAGAATACTCATCAGAGCTCATGAATGGCAACAGTAAGTTTAGTGGAATCTCTATGGTCTCTATGTGAGCCTTAGATTCCTTTGGTTCCTCAATAGGGGACTCTTTAGTGGTTAGTGGACGTCCATTGAGGTCTTCCCCACTAGAAATCACTACCTCTTCCTCCTCTACAGTTTTGGCCATGTTGGGTATATTGATGGCCTTGCACTCTCTCTTTGGATTTTCTTCTATATTGCTTGGGAGAGTACTATGAGGGATTTCAATAACTCTTTTACTCAGCTGACCCACTTGCGCCTCGAAATTTCTGATGGAAGAACTTGTTTCAGTTATGAAACTGAGAGTGGTCTTAGATAGATCAGAAATTATGGTTGCTAAGTCAGAGAGGCTCTGCTTAAAGTTCTCTGTCTGTTGCTCAGAAGATGATGGAAAAGGCTTGCTATTGCCAAACTTGTTTCTCCTACCATTATTATTATTGAAGCCTTGATTAGGCTTCTGCTGATCCTTCCATAAGAAATTAGGATGATTCCTCCATGAAGGATTGTAAGTGTTTCCATAGGATTCTCCCATGTAATTTACTTCTTCCATTGTAGGATTCTCAGGGTCATAAGCTTCTCCTTCAGAGGAGGCTTCTTTAGTACTACCGGATGCAGCTTGCATTCCAGTCAGATTCTGAGAAGTCATATTGACTTGCTGAGTCAATATTTTGTTCTGAGCCAATATTGCATTTAGAGTATCAATCTCAAGAATTCCCTTCTTCTGAGTCATCCCATTATTCACAAGATTTCTTTCAGAAGTATACATGAACTGGTTATTTGCAACCAATTCAATAATTCCTGGGCTTCTGTAGGCGTTTTCTTCAGATGAAGAGATCCACCAGCAGAGTGGTCCAATGACATCTTGGACAATTCAGACAGACCATCATAGAATATACATAAAATGCTCCATTTTGAAAGCATGTCAGAAGGACACCTTCTGATCAATTGCTTGTATCTTTCCCAAGCTTCATAGAGGGATTCACCTTCCTTCTGTCTGAAGGTTTGGACTTCCACTCTAAGCTTGCTCAACTTTTGAGGTGGAAAGAATTTGGCCAAGAAAGCACTGACCAACTTTTTCCAAGAGTTCAGGCTTTCTTTAGGTTGTGAGTTCAACCATATCCTAGCTCTGTCTCTTACAGCAAAGGGGAAAAGCATAAGTCTGTAGACCTTGGGATTAACCCCATTGGTCTTAACAATGTCACAGATTTGCAAGAATTCAGCTAAGAACTTATGAGGATCTTCTAATGGAAGTCCATAAAACTTGCAATTCTGCTGCATTAGAGAAACTAATTGAGGCTTCAGCTCAAAGTTGTTTGCTCCAATTGCAGAAATTGAGATGCTTCTTCCATAAAAGTCAGAAGTTGGTGTAGTAAAGTCACCAAGCATCTTCCTTGCATCTGCACCATTGTTGTTATTTTCGGCTGCCATGTTTTCTTTTTTTTCAAAAATTTCTGTAAGGTCCTCTCCAGAGTGTTGTGCTTTCCTCTTCAAAGTCCTTTCAGGTTCAGGATCAGCTTCAACAAGAATGTTCTTATCCTTGTTCCTGCTCATATGAAAAAAAAGAGAACAGAAAAGAAGAGGAATCCTCTATGTCACAGTATAGAGATTCCTTTATGTGAATATAAGAATGGAAGAATAGAATGAAGAAGGAAGAAGAAGAAATTCGAACACAGAGAGGAAGAGAGGGTCCGAATTATTAGTAGAAGAGAAGTGTTAGTAAATAAATAAAATAAATAGAAAGAGATGAGAGAGAGAGTATTCGAATTTTAGGGAGAAGAAAAATATTTTTATTTTTATTTAATTAATTAAGTTAGAATTCAAATTTTAAGAAAGGAAATAAAAGTAAATTGAAAACTAAATAAATTAATTAATTAAAAAGATTTTTGAAAAATATGTTAGTTAGTTTTCGAAATTAATGAGAGAAAAAAGTAGTTAGGTGGTTTTGAAAAAGATAAGAAATAGTAAACTTTTTAAAATTAAGACAAACAAGTCAAGTGGTTAATTGAAAAAGATTTGAAAATAAATTTTAAAAAGATAAGAAGTTAGAAAAAGATTTTGAAATTAAATTTTGAAAAAGATATGATTGAAATTTATTTTGAAAAAGATATGAAAAAGAAGTTAAAAAGATTTGATTTTTAAAATTAAAGTTGATGACTTGACTAACAAGAAACTAAAAGATATGATTCTAGAATTTAAAGATTGAACTTTTCTTAACAGGAAAGTAACAAACTTGAAATTTTTGAATCAAAACATTAAATGTATCAATAATTTCAAAAATTATGAAATAAAAAATAAGAAAAAAATTTTGAAGAATTTATTTTGAAGAATTTTCGAAAAACATGAAAAGAAAATAAAAAAGATTTGATTTTGAAAAAGATTTGAAAAGATAGAATTTTTAAATTGAAATTTTGACTTGACTAACAAGAAACAACCAAACTTTAAAATTTTGACTAAGTCAATCCAAAATTTCGAAATTTATGAGTGAAATAAGGGAAAGATATTATTTTTGATTTTTTTTTGAATTAATAAAGAAAGAGAAAAACAACAAAGAGACACAAGACATAAGAATTTAAGATCAAAATAAATAATACATGCAAGAACACTTTGAATGTCAAGATGAACACCAAGAACACTTTGAAAATCATGATGAACATCAAGAACATATTTTTGAAAATTTTTAAGAAAAGAAACACATGCAAGACACCAAATTTAAAAATTTTTAATGTTTAGACACTATGAATTCGAAAATGCATATGAAAAACAACAAAAAGCACAAAACAAGAAAATCACAAGATTAAACAAAGAAAATCATCAAGAACAACTTGAAGATCAAAGAAGAACACAATGCATATATTTTCGAAAATTTAAGAAAAGTTAAAAAAAATGCAATTGACACCAAACTTAAAATTTGACACAAGACTCAAACAAGAAACACAATTTTTTTTTGGTTTTATGATTTTATTAAATTTTTTTGTATTTTTTTCGACATTATTTTGGAAAAAATATAAAGAAATTCAAAATTTTTAATAAGAATTCCAGGATTCATGTAATGTTAGTCTAAAGCTTCGGTCCAAAAGAATTAGACATGGCCAAATGGCCAGCCAAGCTTTAGCATAACAAATACAGACATGCCCTTTCTATAATGGAAAGTGGAAACCTCGGTCCAAAAGATTAGACATGGCTTAACAGCCAGCCAGGCTTCAACACATCTCATGAAACTCTAGAATTCATTCTTAAAAACTCTGAAGAACATTTTTTTTGAAAACTTTAATTTTTTTTTATTTTTTTCGAAATTAAAAATAAAAAGCTTAAACATAAAATAAAATTACCTAATCTAAGCAACAAGATGAACCGTCAGTTGTCCAAACTCGAACAATCCCCGGCAACGGCGATAAAAACTTGGTATGCGAAATTGTGATTCACACTTTTCACAACTCCGCACAACTAACCAACAAGTGCACTGGGTCGTCCAAGTAATAAACCTTACGTGAAAAAAAGGGTCGATCCCACGGAGATTGTCGGCTTGAAGCAAGCTATGGTCATCTTGTAAATCTTAGTCAGGCAGATTCAAATGGTTATGAGGTTTTGATAATTAAAAGATAAATAAAACAAAAAATAAAATAAGATACTTATGTAATTCATTGGTGGGAATTTCAGATAAGCATTTGGAGATGCTTTATTGCTTCTGAACCTCTGCTTTCCTATTGCCTTCTTCCAACCATGCGTGCTCCCTTCCATGGCAAGCTGTATGATCCTCTCAGATGAAAAATACCAGGTACGATCTCTGCACGGCTAATCAACTGTCAGATTTCTCGTCTCGGATGAAAAATACCATGTACAGCTACCGTACGGCTAATCAACTGTCGGTTCTCACTAGCGTCGGAATAGGACCCTTATCCTTTTGCACACTGTCACTGTGCCCAACATTCGCAAGTTTGAAGCTCGTCACAATCATCCCTTCCCAGATCCTACTCGGAATACCACAGACAAGGTTTAGACTTTCCGGATCTCAGGAATGCTGCCAATGGTTCTAGCCTATACCACGAAGGTTCTAATCTCAGATTCGGATGCTCTGTTGTCAGGAGAGACGATGTGAATTTTGGATCAGAGACCCAAGAGAATATACTCCGGCTGTCATCCAATGACTACGTTGAACATCATGTTGACCGCTTGTGGTTGTCAGGCACGCGGATCTTGGCTAAGCGAGTAACGAAGATAGTGGGTGATTGTCACGGGTCACCCCTTCATTCTGACTTAACTGAATTAAGTACGAGAGTATATCTTGGAGAAGAAGTAGGTGTGAATTGAAAGAGAAATAATAATACTTACATTAATTCATGAAGAACAGCAGAGCTCCACACATTAATCTATGAGGTGTAGAAACTCCACCGTAAAAAATACATAAGAGAAAGAGGTCTAGGCATGGCCGAATGGCCAGCCTCCAAGTCCAAGGATGAGAATATCATAATCCCCTAATACAATAGTAAAAAGTGCTATTTATACTAAACTAGTTACTAAGGATTATAGAATATGAATAACTAAGTGCAGATAGTGTAGAAATCCAATTCCGGAGCCCACTTGGTGTGTGCTTGGGCTGAGCATTGAGCTTTACACATGCATAGGCCATTCCTAGAGTTAAACGCCAGCTTGGATGCCAGTTTGGGCATTTAACTCCAGTTTTGGTGCCAGTTCTGGTGTTTTACTCCAAAAAAGGGTCTTTGGTGGGCGTTTAGACGCCAGTTTGGGCCATCAAATCTCGGAAAAAGCATGGACTAATATACATTGCTGGAAAGCCCAAGATGTCTACTTTCCAACGTAATTGAGAGCGTGCCAATTGGGCTTTTGTAGCTCCAGAAAATCCACTTCGAGTGCAGGAGGGTCAGAATCCAACAGCATCTGCAGTCCTTTCTCAGCCTCTAAATCAGATTTTTGCTTAGGTCCCTCAATTTCAGCCAGAAAATATCTGAAATTACAGAAAAACACACAAACTCATAGTTAAGTCCAAAAATGTGATTTTTGCATAAAAACTAATAAAAATATAACAAAAAGTACCTAAAATATACTAAAAACTATGTAAAAACAATGCCAAAAAGGGTATAAATTATCCGCTCATCACCAATCCATAGGAATTTATTGTGTTTTAACTCTTGTTCAATTCTAACTTAAGTTCATATGGATGGAAATTGCTGCTCATTTTGGTTATTTGCTTTAGCTTCTATGAATCCTCATATTATGCTTATGGTTGAGTTGTTTTGGATTCATATAAGCTGTTTGACTGCTGCTATGCTAATTTTGTATATTGATGCCTGATTCATATGATTTTCTTGTTTTTTATGCTGTTTTCATACATTAGATTTATATGAGTTATTTTACTACTGTTTGTTTTCCGGGAACGTCCAATTTACTGCCGGAATGCTGCCAAAATTTTTGAAAATGGTCCTGTTGTTAAATTTATAACTTATGAATTGAACTTGGTACTTTTTTTATTTAAGTCTCATTTGGCTTATACCAAATTCAATTCATAGGTTGATTGGCTAGCATTTCCACATTTATGTTGGTTCCCTTTCATGTGCATTGTGATTGTTAGAATTAAGGAATTATTTAACGGATTTCTGTGTCAAATAGAACCTTGATTAACTAAGTCAATACGAACCTTCTTTGTGTTTTCAACATTTCAGGTTTAAGTCAAAAGCTTTATGACTTCTTGGTTCAAGTTCAATTTCCATCTTCTTTAACCAATGGATCTACTTCCAACATTTTACCGTTTGATTTAAACATGTTTCCTTATGATTGAGGTTCTTACATTTGCAATATTGGGAATTATTTTCAACCTTCCTTCGGTTACACCAAGTGCTTATCCCAATTCTTTCAACACCAATCGTTGCAAAGTTAGTGACCAACCACATTGATGATGACTTGCATTCCTCTTCTATGCTTTTGTGCATTTCAGATTTCATCATCAATGACTTGCATCATCCTCATGAATGTGGGTGTGCTTGTTTCCTATACTCTTTGAACTTCTCTTGGTTAAGTCAATTGTCATGCCACTAATCTTTAACCCATTTTTCTGACTTTTGACTTGATTGACCTTTTGACTTTTCTTTTAGTTTTCAAATTAACTCTTTTAGTTTCCTTTTGAGGCATGATAATTGTTGTTGCTTAACAAACAATCATCTTCACTATCATTGCATGAATCCTTGGTTTGTGTTCTGATTGATGTCTGAATTCTATTTTTCTTGCATTCCAAGAATTCATTTCTTTGACTCACTTCATGAATATGTCTCAATATCCTTCTGTTGCCTGTTTTCTGTCTGTTATTCATATCCTTGCTTTCGACTCCTCTGCTTTGCTTAATATTCTGTATCCTATAATTTCTGTTTCTCAGGATGTCTGACAGATGCAAAACAAAAACCAAGGCCACCTCCAAAACAAGGAAGAGGTCTCAGTCATCTGCTGAATCAGTGGTATGCAAAATTGCTACTCAGGTTGTGAATTGTTGTTCGAAATTGATTCCCTGGCAATGGCACCAAAAGCGGATGCATAGAACCATGGTCTAAACATATCTTCACAACTTCGCATAACTAACCAGCAAGTGCACTAGGTCGTCCAAGTAATACCTTACGTGAGTAAGGGTCGAATCCCACGGAGATTGTCGGTATGAAGCAAGCTATGGTCACCTTGTAAATCTCAGTCAGGCGGATATCAAATGGTTATGAAGTTTTCGAAAATAATATAATAAAATAGGGATAGAAATACTTATGTAATTCATTGGTGAGAATTTCAGATAAGCGAATGGAGATGCTTTCGTTCCTCTGAACCTCTGCTTTCCTGCCATCTTCATCCAATCAGTCTTACTCCTTTCCATGGCTGGCTTTATGTGATACATCACCACTGTCAATGGCTACTTTCGGTCATCTCTCGGGAAAATGATCCAATGCCCTGTCACGGCATGGATAATTGTCTGGAGGCATCACCCTTGTCAATGGCTTCATCTTATCCTCTCAGTGAAAATGGTCAACGCACCCTGTCACGGCACGGCTATTCATCTGTCGGTTCTCGATCATGCTGGAATAGGATTTACTATCCTTTTGCGTCTGTCACTAACGCCCTGCAATCGCAAGTTTGGAGCTCGTCACAGTCATTCAATCATTGAATCCTACTCGGAATACCACAGACAAGGTTTAGACCTTCCGAATTCTCTTGAATGCCGCCATCATTCTAGCTTACGCCACGAAGATTCCGATTAAGAGATCTAAGAGATACTCATTCAGTCAAAGGTAGAACGGAAGTGGTTGTCAGGCACGTGTTCATAGAGAATGATGATGATTGTCACGTTCATCACATTCAGATTGAAGTACGAATGAATATCTTAGAAGCGAAACAAGATGAATTGAATAGAAAACAGTAGTACTTTGCATTAATCTTTGAGGAACAGCAGAGCTCCACACCTTAATCTATGGAGTGTAGAAACTCTACCGTGAAAAATACATAAGTGAGAGTCCAGGCATGGCCGAATGGCCAGCCCCTCTGATCTAAGAACCAGGCGTCCAAAGATGTCTAATACAATAGTAAAAGGTCCTATTTATAATAAACTAGTCACTAGGGTTTACAGGAGTAAGTAATTGATGCATAAATCCACTTCCCGGGCCCACTTGGTGTGTACTTGGGCTGATCTTTGAGTGTTGCACGTGTAGAGGTCCTTTTGTGCCAGTTTGGGCGTTCAACTTTGGTTTTGGCTCCTTTTCTGGCGCTGGACGCCAAATTTGGGCAGAAAGCTGGCGTTGAACGCCAGTTTACGTCATCTATTCTTGGCCAAAGTATGGACTATTATATATTGATGGAAAGCCCTGGATGTCTACTTTCCAACGCAATTAGAAGCGCGCCATTTCGAGTTCTGTAGCTC
>NC_029786.2:46889011-46889737 GCF_000816755.2 Arachis ipaensis
AGGATTTTATTCCTTTAGGCCCTCCTATCCACTGATGCTCAAGGCCTTGGGATCCTTTTTATTTGCCCTTGCCTTTTGGTTTTAAGCGCTTTTGGCTTTTTCTGCTTGCTTTTTCTTTCTATTTTTTTTATTTTTTTCGCCTATTTTTTTTCTGCAAGCTTTGTTCTTTGCTGCTTTTTCTTGCTTCAAGAATCATTTTTATGATTTTTCAGATTATCAAATAACATGTCTCCTAGTCATCATTCTTTCAAGAGCCAATATATTTAACATTCTTAAACAACAACTTCAAAAGACATATGCACTGTTCAAGCATTCATTCAGAAAACAAGAAGCATTGTCACCACATCAATATAATTAAACTAAGTTCAAGAATAAATTCGAAACTCATGTACTTCTCGTTCTTTTGAATTAAAACAGTTTTTATTTTAAGAGAGGTGATGGATTCATAGGACATTCATAACTTTAAAACAAAGTTACTACTACTAATGATCATGTAATGAAGACACAAACATAGATAAGCACATAACATAGAAAATGAAAAAAAGAGAAAGCAAGAACAAGGAATGAATCCACCTTAGTAATGGTGGCATTTCCTTCTTGAGGAACCAATGATGTCATTGAGCTCTTCTATGTCTCTTCCTTGTCTCTGTTGCTCCTCCCTCATTGCTTTTTGATCTTCTCTAATTTCATGAAGGATGATGGAGTGCTCTTGATGTTCCACCCTTA
>NC_029786.2:46890504-46896643 GCF_000816755.2 Arachis ipaensis
GAAGAGGAATACTCATCAGAGCTCATGAAGGGCATAAGGAGGTTCAATGGAATCTCTATGGTCTCTAGATGAGCCTCAGATTCCTTTGGTTCCTCAGAGGGAAACTCCTTATTGGTCACTGGACGTCCCAGGAGGTCTTCCTCCTTGGGATTCACGTCCTCCTCTCCCTCATTGGGTTCGGCCATTTTGCTTATGTCAATGGCCTTGCACTCTCCTTTTGGATTCTCTTCTGTATTGCTTGGGAGAGTACTGGAAGGGATTTCAGTGATCCTTTTACTCAGCTGGCCCACTTGTGCTTCCAAATTTCTAATGGAAGACCTTGTTTCATTCATGAAGCTCACAGTGGCCTTGGACAGATCAGAGACTAAGTTTGCCAGATTAGAAGTATTTTGTTCAGAGTTCTGTGTTTGTTGCTGAGTGGATGATGGAAAAGGTTTATTATTGTTAAACCTGTTTCTTCCACCATTATTAAAGCCTTGTTGAGGCTTTTGATCCTTCCATGAGAAATTTGGATGATTTAGTTCTGCTGCATCAGAGAAACTAATTGAGGTTTCAGCTCAAATTTGTTTGCTCCAATGGCAGGAATGGAGATGCTTCTTCCATGTAAATTGGAATTAGGTGCAGTAAAGTCACCAAGCATCTTCCTTATATTATTATTATTTTCGGCTGCCATCTCCTCTTCCTGTTCGAAAATTTCTGAAAGGTTATTTCTGGATTGTTGTAATTTAGCTTCTCTTAGTTTCCTTTTCAGAGTCCTTTCAGGTTCTGGATCTGCTTCCACAAGAATGTTCTTATCCTTGCTCCTGTTCATATGACAAAGAAGAAGGCACAGAAAAATAATAATAATAATAGAGATCCTTTATACCACAGTATAGGGATCCCTGTGTGAGTAGAAGAAGAGGGGGAGACAAAGAATGTAATATAATGGAAGAAACACAACTGTGAGGAGGGTTGAGATGTGAGATTAGATGTTAGTAGATGAATAAATAAATAGAATAAGATGGGAGAGGGAGAATTTTCGAAAAATATTTTTGAAAAAGAGTTAGTGATTTTTGAAAATGGTTTTTGAAAAATGTTAGTATTTTTCAAATTTTTTTTTAAAATAAAAATAAGAATAATTAGTTAATTAAAAAGAAATTTTTGAAAAAGAGGGGATACATTTTCGAAAATTAGAGAGAGAGATAGTTAGTTAGGTGGTTTTGAAAAAGTTAAGAAACAAACAAAAAGTTAGTTAGTTAGTTGAAACAAATTTTGAAAAGATGAGAGGTTAGGAAGTTAGAAAAGATATTTTGAAATCAAATTTTTGAAAAAGATAAGATAAGAAGATATTTTTGAAAAGATATGATAGAAGTTAGTTTTTGAAAAAGATTTGATTTTTAAAATCACAATTAATGACTTGATTCACAAGAAATCACAAGATATGATTCTATAACTTAAAGTTTGAATCTTTCTTAACAAGCAAGTAACAAACTTGAAATTTTTGAATCAAAACATTAATTGATTATGTTATTTTCGAAAATTATTTGATAAAAATAAGAAAAAGATTTTTGAAAAATATTTTTGGAATTTTCGAAAATAACTAAGAAATTTGAAAAAGATTTGATTTTTGAAAAAGATAAGATTTTTAAAATGAAAATTTGATTTGACTCATAAAAACAACTTGATTTTAAAAACTTTTGAAAAAGTCAAATCTAATTTTCAAATTTATGAGAGAGAAAGAGGGAAAGATATTTTTTTGATTTTTAAATTTTTATGATGAGAGAGAAAAACACTAAAAAGATGCAATGCATGAAATTTTTAGATCAAAACATGTGATGCATGCAAGAATGCTATGAATGTCAAGATGAACACCAAGAACACTATGAATGTCAAGATGAACATCATAGACACAATTTTGAAAAATTTTTAATGCAAGGAAAACATGCAAGACACCAAACTTAGAATTCTTTAATGCTTAGACACTAAGAATTCAAGAATGCATATGAAAAACATTAAACAACACAAAACAAAAAATCATCAAGATCAAACAAGAAGACTTACCAAGAACAACTTGAAGATCATGAAGAACCTATGAATGCATGAATTTTCGAAAAAAATGCAAGATGCATATGCAATTGACACCAAACTTATAACATGACACATGACTCAAACAAGAAACAGAAAAATATTTTTTTTGATTTTTATGATTTTCTAATTTTTTTTTGGATTTTTATTTTATATTTTTTGAAAATTATTTAGAAAAAGAAAAATAAGGATTCAAAATTTTGAATATGAATTCCAGGAATCTTATGCTCTAAAGCTCCAATCAAAGGGTCAGGCTTGGCTCAATAGCCAGCCAAGCTTTAGTATGTAACTCAAACATGACACGCCTGACATTCCTTACATTCAACAGCCAATTGGCTAAGAAAGATAAAGAAGCTCTTCTCTTGAGTATAAGAATTGAGACATGGCTTTACAGCCAGCCAGGCTTCAACATGCTTCATGAAACACTAGAATTCATTCTTAAAAATTCTGAAGCCATAGAATAATTTATTTTTGAAAACATTTTTTTTTCGAAAACAAAAGAAAAATTTTTGAAAGATTTTTGAAAAATTTTTGAAAACAAAACAAAAAGAAAATTACCTAATCTGAGCAACACGATGAACCGTCAGTTGTCCATAGGTCCAGGCATGGCCGAATGGCCAGCCCCTCTGATCTAAGAACCAGGCGTCCAAAGATGTCTAATACAATAGTAAAAGGTCCTATTTATAATAAACTAGTCACTAGGGTTTACAGGAGTAAGTAATTGATGCATAAATCCACTTCCCGGGCCCACTTGGTGTGTGCTTGGGCTGAGCTTTGAGTGTTGCACGTGTAGAGGTCCTCCTTGGAGTTGAACGCCAGCTTTTGTGCCAGTTTGGGCGTTCAACTTTGGTTTTGGCTCCTTTTCTGGCGCTGGACACCAAATTTGGGCAGAAAGCTGGCGTTGAACGCCAGTTTATGTCATCTATTATTGGAAAAAGTATGGATTATTATATAATTCTGGAAAGCCCTGGATGTCTACTTTCCAACGCAATTGGAAGCGCGCCATTTCGAGTTCTGTAGCTCCAGAAAATCCAATTTGAGTGCAGGGAGGTCAGAATCCAACAGCATCAGCAGTCCTTCTTCAACCTCTGAATCTGATTTCTGCTCAAGTCCCTCAATTTCAGCCAGAAAATACCTGAAATCACAGAAAAACACACAAACTCATAGTAAAGTCCAGAAATGTGAATTTAACATAAAAACTAATGAAAACATCCCTAAAAGTAACTAGATCCTACTAAAAACATACTAAAAACAATGCCAAAAAGCGTATAAATTATCCGCTCATCAATCAGCAACCTCCGGTTATTCTAAGATGTGTCTCTCTGACAAGGAGAAGGCAGATCAGCTCATGCCTCCTGCCGACTCAAAGAGGTTTGCTAATCTTTATTGTGAGCTCCAGTTTTCGCTCTTTCAGCGACGGCATCTCAACCTGGAGAAGAAACTAGCTATCCCCTCCGATTTGAGGTGGTCTACTGAGCCTCGGATTGAGGAGAGGGGCTGGACTTTCTTGGATAGAGAGCTAGCCAGAGTGAACGAGTCTTAGGTCCGCGAGTTTTACTGCAACTTCTTCAGAGTGACCCTTGATGCGGTTCACCTGAGAGGCAGACAGATTATGGTGACAGAGGCAGATATTGAGGAGGTCCTCCACTGTCAGCCCAAAGTTAGTGACAAGGACACTTTTCAGAGGGCTGAGGCGGAGACGCATAGCCTAACCTTTGACTATGATGCACTGAGGAGTGTGGTTGCCCAGCCGGACGGCCCTTGGGAGATGGATGCTTCAAAAGTGAAACCCAAGGGGATGAGATTTGATTATTTGACGAAGGAGGCTAAGATATGGTAGTAGATACTTGCCCATTAAGCCATGCCTAGCTCTCACTTCACGGAGATTCCAGTTGACATGCTAGTCCTGATTGGGTGCATCATTGAGGGGAAGGAGCTGTACTTTCCCCAGCTTATCAGAAAGTTCATGTGGCGAGCCCATATCAGGGGCACCCTCCCTTTTCCTAGTTTGGTCACGGAGCTTGCTCACAGGGCTGGAGTACCATGGCTTCCAGATGATGAGTCACTACCAGCAGTCCACGGAAAGGAGAAGGTTATTCCGTGGGGGACGTGGGTGAGTGACAGACCACCAGCCCGTGTGGAAACCGAGCTTCCACAGCTGCAGCATCTGGGCCGTCCTCTTCTTCAGCTGTAGCCGGCCTCTCTACAGCACCAGCTACATCTACCAGACCAGCACTACCACAATCAGCACCCCAGCCGACCTACCGACTCGTGCAGCGCCTTCTGGAGCACATGGATTAGAATTAACATCGCAACAAGCGACATTATGAGCGTTTGAGTCGGATGATGGCATTACTGGGCGTCGAAATGTCCTCCGACACCGATACTCCTTCCGACCAGTCTGAGGCGGAGGAGGAGGATCGGGAGGAGGAGGCTTAGCAGGCAGAGGCACCTACACAGACATATGCTCCCACAGAGACACTATAGACTCCTATGGAGCTACAGCCACAGCCACAACCAGAGCCACAGCCTTAGCCAGATGCGAACGTTGACCCTCTCACCCAGTCTGAGTCGTAGCATCGAGGACGATGCTTTCTTCTAAGTGTGGGGAGGTCGCCGTCGTCGGCGAAATTTCATTTTGGTGACCATTTCAGACATTCTTGCCTTATTTTGTTTTGTTTTTAGTATTTGCAT
Source organism: Arachis ipaensis (assembly GCF_000816755.2). Classification (NCBI taxonomy): domain Eukaryota; kingdom Viridiplantae; phylum Streptophyta; class Magnoliopsida; order Fabales; family Fabaceae; genus Arachis; species Arachis ipaensis. Next base: position 46,895,263 of record NC_029786.2, read on the forward strand.
TTTACTTTATTTCACTTTTGGGATTATTGTATATATTAGTTATTTTGGATATTTTGATACCTTGATAGTATTTTTAGTATTTGTATTTTACTTTATCACCATTAGATACCTTGATATGTGTGTTAAGTGATTTCAGAGATTACAAGGCAGGAATGGCTCAGAGGATGGAAAGGAAGCATGCAAAAGTGGAAGGAATACAAGAAGCTGGAGAAATTGCTAAGCTGTCCAGCCTGACCTTTTTGCACTCAAACGGCTATAACTTTAGCTACAGAAGTCCAAACGACGCGGTTCTAGTTGCGTTGGAAAGCTAACGTCCGGGGCTTCGATTTGATATATAATTTGGCATAGCTTCTTGATGACAAGTCATCTTAGCCTATTTTAACTAGTCTTTTTTTTCTTGTTTTCATTAGAATTATGCACTTTCTTGAGCTACAAGCAAGCCAATTAGGTAGATTTTCATGTTTCCCTTGATTGAATCAACCATGTATGAATTCATGCTATTTCATGAGGTTTTATACTATAATTGTCACATATTATGAAAGAATGAATATCTCATGATTTTAAGCATAGCTTTGATGTGTTTGGTTGATTAATTATAGGTGAAGAAAGCTTGGAGAAAGGTTGAAGCAAGAAGGAATAGCTAGGAGTAAAGAGAAGACAATGGAATAAGTGAAATTGAACCAGGAAGCAAAAAGCTGGACCTAAAGTTAGCATCAAACTTTTGCACAAACTTTTGGTTGAAAAGTTAGCCCCAACGTTAGCCCCCTAACTTGGAGGCTAACGTTGGAACTTGACCATTACTCCCTGGGTACCAAAAGTTTGTGCCAACGTTAGCCCCCTAACTTTGAGGCTAACGTTGGCACATGAAATTCACCCCTGGGCACCAAAAGTTTGTGCCAACATTAGCCCCCTAACTTTGAGGCTAACGTTGGCATGAAGAAAACCTCCCTGGGCACCAAAAGTTTGCGCCAACGTTAGCCCCCTAACTTGGTGGCTAACGTTGGCACATGAAAATCACAAGGAGGAGCAAAAGTTTGTGCCAACGTTAGTCCCCTAACTTGGTGGCTAACATTGGCGCCACAAGTACACAAGGTAAGGCCAACGTTAGGGCCAAAGTTAGACCCCTAACGTTGGCACCAACGTTCATATCAGCAAAGTGGTGTTAGCTGCTATGAAAAGTTGGAGCAAAAGTTAGACCCCTAACTTTTGCTCCAACTTTTGGTCCAACTTTTGCAAAACTCAAACCCGGTTCAATTGGTTCACTTTGGTTCTTCTCCAAACTTCAAGAGCAATCAACCAAGGCCTCTTTCAACCCAATTCCACCAAGAGCAAAGGCCCAACTCAAGGCTTGAAGATCATTGGAAGAAAGTGCATAAATAGG
>NC_029786.2:46897516-46897987 GCF_000816755.2 Arachis ipaensis
CTAACTTTTGGGCTAACGTTGGCGCCATAAGTGCACTAAAGAAGGCCAACGTTGGAGCAAAAGTTAGACCCCTAACTTTTGCACCAACGTGGGTATCAGCAAAATATGGGGGCTGATATGAAAAGTTGGACCAAAAGTTAGACCCTAACTTTTGCTCCAACTTTTACTCCAACTTTTGCAAAACTCCAACCCGGTTCAATTGGTTCACTTTGGTTCTTCTCCAAACTTCAAGAGCAATCAACCAAGGCCTCTTTCAACCCAATTCCACCAAGAGCAAAGGCCCAACTCAAGGCTTGAAGATCATTTGAAGAAAGTGTATAAATAGGATAGAATTCAAGTTCTTCGGAGAGCTTTCCTTTTGAATTTTCATAATGAGAGCTTAGAGCTTTGGATATTGAGTGATCTTTAATTTCTTTGTCTTGGAGAAAGAGAATTCACTTCTCTTCCTCTTCATTTTATTGTTTCAATTGC
>NC_029786.2:46898050-46915022 GCF_000816755.2 Arachis ipaensis
CTGCTTTATTTACTGCTTGATTGAATTTAATTTCTGTTAATTGCTCTTCGTCTACTTTCCTTGCAATTTACAATTCCCTTGCAATTGTTCTTGTTGGATCTAGGAAGGCATTGAGATCTAGACTTGGCTTTCTAGTCTCTGGGTCCTGAGATCTGAATTCCTAATTTACATTTTGTTTCTTGCTTTTAATGTTCATTTACTTCACTGCTTCAAGATCCGATTCAACCCAAACCTTCTTTTACTCTTTTGTTTGATGCAAGTTACTTTTCTTTGTTTAATTTCTGCAAATTCAACTCCTAATCCCCTTTACATTTCGAGCTATTTACATTTCTTGCACTTTAAGATTCCGTAATTTACATTTCTTGCACTCTAAGTTTCTGCCATTTAATTTCTTGTTCTTTAAGATTCAGCAATTTAATTTCCTGCTCTCTTTAATTTCATGCAATTTAAGTTCTGCAAATCACAAATCACTCAACCAAATCTTGATTCGCTTGACTAAATTAACCACTAAGCTAAAATTGCTCAATCCTTCAATCCCTGTGGGATCGACCTCACTCCCGTGAGTTTTTATTACTTGATACGACCCGGTACACTTGCCGGTTAGATTTGTGTGTTTTGGAGGAAATTTATTTTTCACCAAAATACTCATCAAGTTTTTGGCGTCGTTGCCGGGGATTGATTAGATTGACAATGATTAAGTGAGGTGGGATCTAGATCAAGCACTTTTTCTTTAATTTTCGACTAACCCACTAACTGTTTGATTTTTTGCTTAATCTAACTAACATTTCAATCTGGCAGTAAATTGAAGTGTCACTGGTTTTGTGCATTTCTCATGCTCTGCTTGTATGTCAGGTACAAGAAGAACCATACCCAATTTTCATGAACAAGACGAAAGAACTCTCAGGAGGTTAAGAAGAGCTGAAAGAGGGAAAAATATTGTTGGAGAAGAGGAATCAGACGAAGAATTCCAAGAGATGGAAGAACATTTAACTAATCCACCAGGTGGAGAAGACAACAAGAATGACAACCCACCCCAGAGGAGAGTTTTGGCTTCCTATACCTTTGCAAATCCTAGACATTGTGGGAGCAGCATCTTGGCTCCAAATGTCAATGCTAACAATTTTGAACTCAAACCACAACTCATCACCTTGGTTCAGAACAATTGCTCTTTTGGTGGAGGACCACTTGAGGACCCACACCAACATTTATCCACTTTCTTGAGGATATCAGCCAAGTGTATGAAAGGAGAAAGAAAAAGCATGACAAATGAAAGGTGGACTTGCTCCTTATTCATCACTAAAAAAAAAAAGCACGCATTCTATCTGTTCTAAGTTGACTTTGCATCTTTAAGTAGTTCTTTAAAAGTCTTTGCATTATGTTTGTTTCTTTTAAAATAAGTAGGCTAGTTTATGTGTGTGCTTGTGTGTTTACTTTCACTTGACAAGAAGCATGTGTTGTCCCCTGCATCTTTAAGTTCCCGAATCAATGCCAATATCATAAGAGAGTTCTATGCAAATGTTTCAAGGCTTGACATGCGTGAGCCCCCAACGTACAAGAGCTATGTGCGGGGGGTGGAAGTAGACTTTAGCCCGGATGCAATCAAGAAAGTCTTGAAACTAAAGTCAGTTCGCTTTGATGAACCGGGATACCAACAAAGATTGAATGAGGATCAGGATTATGAGGAGATTGCGAGAGACATTTGTTTTGAGAACTCAGAGTGGGAAGGAGATAACAAGAACAGATACAAGTTCCTGAAGAGATGTAACCTCACTCCGGAAGCAAAAGGATGGTATGAGTTGATGAAAAGATTAATTCTGGGCACAGTGAACACCTCAGAAGTTAACAGGGAGAGAGCCGTGATGCTGCATTGCATCATTGTGGAAGGAGAGATAAGAGTTCATGAAATCCTTGCAAAAGACATTCAAAAGCTGGCTGAAAAGAATTCGGCCGGATCCTGGCTGTACTATCCGAGTACCATTTGGAGGTTGTGTGCAAAGGCTAAGGTTCCAATGGAAGAGGAGAATCCAATGTGGTTAAGTCAAGGCATGCCCATAACCATTGAACGAATGATGATGCCCCTTGAAGCACATCAAGGCCGAAGGCCACATGGAGGAAGGGAAGTAGAAGAACCAATGGAAGAAGATGAGCCACACATAGAAGAAGAGCCACAAGAGGAGGAGGAACAACCACTTGCGCCAACGTTAGCCCCCTAACTTTGAGGCTAACGTTGGCACATGAAATTCACCCCTGGGCACCAAAAGTTTGCGCCAACGTTAGCCCCCAAACTTTGAGGCTAACGTTGGCATGAAGAAAACCTCCCTGGGCACCAAAAGTTTGCGCCAACGTTAGCCCCCTAACTTGGTGGCTAACGTTGGCACATGAAAATCACAAGGAGGAGCAAAAGTTTGCGCCAACGTTAGCCCCCTAACTTGGTGGCTAACGTTGGCGCCACAAGTACACAAGGTAAGGCCAACGTTAGGGCCAAAGTTAGACCCCTAACGTTGGCACCAACGTTCATATCTGCAAAGTGGTGTTAGCTGATATGAAAAGTTGGAGCAAAAGTTAGACCCCTAACTTTTGCTCCAACTTTTGGTCCAACTTTTGCAAAACTCAAACCCGGTTCAATTGGTTCACTTTGGTTCTTCTCCAAACTTCAAGAGCAATCAACCAAGGCCTCTTTCAACCCAATTCCACCAAAAGCAAAGGCCCAACTCAAGGCTTGAAGATCATTGGAAGAAAGTGCATAAATAGGATAGAATTCAAGTTCTTCGGGAAGCTTTTTTTTTTAATTTTCATAATAGTTTTCGGAGAGCTTTGGATATTGAGTGATCTTTAATTTCTTTGTCTTGGAGAAAGAGAATTCACTTCTCTTCCTCTTCATTTTATTGCTTTCTATTTCAATTGCAATTGTCTTGGATATTGGGTTGGAGAATTGAAGGAATTCTGTTTCAATCTCATCCTTGGATCTCTCTGCTTTGTTTACTGCAATTTAATTTCCGTTTCTGTTACTTGCTTCTCATCTACTTTCCTTACAATTTACAATTCCCTTGCAATTGTTCTTGTTGGATCTAGGAAGGCATTGAGATCTAGACTTGGCTTTCTAGTCTCTGGGTCCTGAGATCTGAATTCCTAATTTACATTTTGTTTCTTGCTTTTAATGTTCATTTACTTTACTGCTTCAAGATCCGATTCAACCCAAACCTTCTTTTACTCTTTTGTTTGATGCAAGTTACTTTTCTTTGTTTAATTTCTGCAAATCCAACTCCTAATCCCCTTTACATTTCGAGCTATTTACATTTCTTGCACTTTAAGATTCCGCAATTTACATTTCTTGCACTCTAAGTTTCTGCCATTTAATTTCTTGTTCTTTAAGATTCAGCAATTTAATTTCCTGCTCTCTTTAATTTCATGCAATTTAAGTTCTGCAAATCACAAATCACTCAACCAAATCTTGATTCGCTTGACTAAATTAACCACTAAGCTAAAATTGCTCAATCCTTCAATCCCTGTGGGATCGACCTCACTCCCGTGAGTTTTTATTACTTGATACGACTCGGTACACTTGCCGGTTAGATTTGTGTGTTTTGGAGGAAATTTATTTTTCACCAAAATACTCATCACTTCTCCGAAGTTAGGCGACGCGAATGCGTGAATGACGCGTCCGCGTCGCATCAGCGAACCTCAACCCGTGCGGCCGCATGGACGACACCTCCGCGTCACTTGCCCGCGACCTGGACGTAACAGAAATTGCAGGGAGCGATTTCTGGGCTGCTTTTGACCCAGTTTTCAGCCCAGAACACACAGATTAGAGGCTATAAAGTGGGGGAATGCATCCATTCACAAAGGGAGCTCGCCAATTTTTACTTTCTATGATTTAGATTTAGTTTAGAGAGAGATTCTCTCTCTCTTTAGGATTAGGATTTAGGACTTCTCTCTTTAGGAGTAACTCTCGATCCCAGGTTTTAATATTCCTTTACTTTAAGCTTCCCTTTTACTTTTATTCATTACTTTAGTTGCTTGTTTACTTTTATAATTGAATTTATGAATACTCCCATGTTACAGATTACTATTTTGAATTAATGTTACTTGAGGTATTTCAGTTTAATATCGCTTTCTTTTATTTATTAGTTACAATTATTCCCAATCTGAAGACATTTTTTATTCCAGTAGATTTATTTTCCCCCCTTTTGGTCTTGGTTAAGAAATCAGTAACTCAGGAGTTATCAAACTCAAACAAGCTTGACAATTGTTATCTTTGTTAATTTGAGCTTCAATAATCCCAATCTTTTCTTAGGAAATAAATAGGATTTGAAGATCAATTAATTAATCCCTTGACCTCCCTTTATCTTAGTAAAGGTTAACAAAGCAGAATTAAGATTCAATTATCATCATCTTTGATAAGGATAGCTAGGATAGGACCTCTAATTTCTCATACCTTGCCAAAAGCTTATTTACAGTCATTTATTTAATTTACTTGCTATTTAAATTACTTGTTCTTCATTTACTTTATTTGTCATTTAAATCACTTGCTTCTCATCCTCTAAACCCCGATTTACAATCTTTATAGCCAATAATAAGAACATACTTCCCTGCAGTTCCTTGAGAAGACGACCCGAGGTTAAATACTCGGTTATCAATTTTAAAGGGGTTTGTTACTTGTGACAACCAAAACGTTTATAAGAAAGGTTGATTGCTTGGTTTAGTAACTATACTTGCAACGAGAGTTTTCTATAACCTCTAAACCATCAATCTTCAGTTCTTCAAAATGGCGCCATTGCCGGGGAACTGCTAACGTGTGCCTTATTATTGGTTATTGTAAATATTTTTCTTTTGCTTGTTTATTTATTTCTATTTTTTCCTTTTTAATTTTATTTGCTACTATTAATTCTCACCCCTCTCGCTTTGAGTTTGGGTCTAACTTTTTTGAAGGAAATAGAAGTTACAGCAGGATTATGCATCAAGGTCAGACCAATCAAGGATGGATGGAGCCAAGAGGATCTAATCAACCCTTTAGGCAACAACACCCTCCAAGATATCATGGACAACGACCATTCTACAATGCATACCCAGCTGAAAGATATGGTGGACAACCTTGTGACTACCAACAATCCCCACCCCGTGCCTGTAGACCATCCTCTCAACATAACCTCGAACCACCATACTCACAAGCTTCTCTTCACCATTCGCCACCGTATGATCCTTTCCTACCCCAGTTCCAATCCAATCACTCCCAAGCACCACCACTTCCCTATGTTTCATGTCCAAATCCATCATCCAGAGAATCAGAGATTCGCCTCAAGGCAACAGTAAATAAACTTCAAACAACCATTCGACAACTGGAGCAAGCAGTAATTTAATTAGTTTCTAGACGCGCAAACATTCAAGGACCGACCACAGCCCCATGTGGATAATCTAATGAAGAGCGTAACATGAAGGAGACACTAGAAACTCCAGTGGACAAGACAGAGCATGAATTCGTACTAGAACAAGTAGAAGAAGCTGTCATTGTACAAGAAGAAGAGTTGGTTGAAGATCTAGGAGACGCTGAACCTCCATGGGAATCCAGAGTTGAGGAGAACTCCGTCAAGGACGTTACAGTTGATGCTAAGGAGGATATTGCACAATCCCCAAGGCAAGTCGTTTATGAAGAACTAGACGGAATAACCCAGGACACAAATTCCCTTGATGATGATAGTCACAAGTCAAGCTCTCTTACTAATGAACTTGCATCCGCAAGTGAATTCTATGAGATCGAAGAATCTTCCCCAAATGAATACGAAGATGATGCAGAGGTAGATTTCTCTCAACCTCCGATCTATGACTCAAGTGATGAGGAAGACATAGAAGACTTTGACCAGGATATAGATGCATTTGAAGAATCTTGCGAAGAAGTGGAGGAATTCACAGAAGAGCACAAGGGAGTAGAACTTACAGAACCACCAGAAACACCTACCCAAGGCCATTACCGCCTAATACAAGCTTCAAGTGGGTACAATCCTTAACCTTTAACTTTACTTATTCACTTGAATATGGTTTACTTGAAACAGATGGCCAGCTTAGAGCTCTCTGTGGCTTTAAGAGTAAGAGGGAAATGGCTCGTGCTCAGAGCTGGTGTACAAGGTTCAATAAGGTTCCACGCTTCAACTCGAAGTGCACGGATTGGTATCACGTTCAATCAAATGGATCTCGAAAAATGTTTGGTCATCTTGGTGAGAATCTAATTTCCAAACCACCCGGATGGAAAAGTATAGATCAAAACGAAGGCGAATTTAGAACCAAAGTTTGGGATCCTGGAAAATATTCTGATATTCATCACCCCGGGAGCCTGAAAATCTGTTTGAAGCTGCTCAGAAGCTTCACATGCCTAGTTTGGGACCCCAGAGGCTATTGGCATTCCAAGCATTGGTGGAGATTTCTGGATGAATTTAAGCATAAGCTGCCATAGCAGGAAGCTCTTCCAATGTCCAACTTAAGGACTTTAACTAAAAGTGCTAGGTGGGAGACAACCCACCATGGTATGATCGTTCCTTTTGCAATTTTAATTTTATTTAGTTTTGTTTGTTTTTGAATTTTATTTTATTTTATTGAACCTGGAATCATGCATAGCATTCACGTTAAGCATTACATTCTGCATACTGCATTCTGCATTCTACATAAAAAAATCGCAGGTATTGGGAGAGAATAATGAACAGAAAGTTACGCAGGAGCAGCGCTGGAGGCGTGCCAATGGCACAAATCATCCCACGCGACCGCGTCATATGGGAATAATGGCCTCCCACGCGACCGCGTGCCCCACGCGGCCACGTGATTAGGGTTTCGACGTCAAAGTGGTGCACACTCGAAAGTTGTGCGAGAGTGGTGCTGGATTGGTGCTGAACGCATAATCCTTCCCATGCGGTCGCGTGACCCACGCGACCGCGTCATATCCTTCTAAAGCCCACTCACGCGATCGCATACCCCACGCGATCGCGTCACTTAAAATTTGGCAATTAATGATTTTGAACAGAGAGTTGTGCGAGTGCGAGGCTGCCCTCGCGCCAGTCGCATAAAATGGGTCACGCGACCGCGTGACCGACTCGACCGCGTCAATCAGTTTAAGCGCAATTCGCGCGACCACGTGCCCCACGCGGCCACGTCGCTCGTGCCGCACAACTCATTCAAAATATCTTATATCTTTCTTTTCCAAATCCTTATTTTTGTTTTCCCTTATTATTATTTCTTTCTTTTCTCTTCTTTCCCTTCTCATTCTTCCTATCTTTTATTTTATTTTATTTTATTTATTTGCATATCTCATTCACTGCATCTTACTTTTATGCATATTTTTATTTTATTTTCTAAATTAATTAATTTTTCCTTTGGTGTTAAAATTTTCTTATTTAACTGTTGCATCTTCTCTTGAATTATTTTAGGTGCTTAGTGACTTGTTTTATTCTGGATAGATAATATTATTTATATCAATGCCAATCTTTTATACCTGTATTACTTTTATATTGACATGAATTTATATTATCTTTCTCCACCCCCACTCTCTTCCCCATTGTTGCAAATTTTGCACCATTGGTATGCCATGGCTTCTATTGTTTTCTCACGTACATGTTGAAGCTTCCATGTAAATGAGACCCTTATCATTTGGCATTAACCCAATCATACTTCATTTATTTTCTTATCTCTATTATTGGGTTACCTTTCTTCCCTTTTTCTTTCAGGATGGCCACCAGGAAGAGAACCGGAAGACGCTTACATGGGGAGACAAGCAAGTCAATCTGCACAATCTATAGCGAAAAGCATCAGTTGAAGCCACCCGTCCACTTGCACATCTCAGCATGCACCGAGGACGGTGCAATCTTTAAGTGTGGAGAGGTCGATACCGATCTCTATGGGTTAGTATTTTCTTATCAACACCAATATTTTATTTTCCTTGTTAGTTGTTGCATTTGCATGTTTGATTGCATATTTATTTGATTTTATGCATTCAGTTACTACTTGGTTGAAGTAATATTTTCTATTCCAAGAAATTTTTATAGTATTTCACTAATTGAAAAATTTTTATGTTAAAACTTGTTTGAAGTTGTATTTGGAACATGGTTTTTAAGCCAAAGAACACACAACCTGTGAGATTTTGAGCTTATTTACATGGTTACATTATTTAACCATAAATTTTTATTCTTGTGTGTTTTCTTCTCTATAATTGCAATCTTTGCTTTGTTCTATTCTATATGTCCATTATTTAGTGTATTTACATGCTTGCATATGATTGAGGCCATTACTTGTTATTAGCTCACTTATCCCAAATAAGCCTACCTTTTACATCACCCTTGTTAGCCACCTTGAGCCTTTTTATCCCCATTTATTATGTTCTATAACCACATCACTAGCCTTAAGCAGAAAAACAATTAAATATCCCAATTAAATCTTTGGTTAGCTTAAGATAGAGATTGTGTATCAATTAAGTGTGGGGAAATTATGGGAACATGGGTTCATAAGGGAATGTGTTAAGTTTTTACTTTGATAAAATATTGGGAATTTGGGTACCTACTCATGTGAGACCAGAAAAATTAAAAATCCATGTGCATTGATAAGTTATGTTTATTTTTCAGCTTTAAAAAAAAGAGAGAAAAAGAAAAAAATATATACAAAAGAAAATTTAATAAAAGATCAATGCACATGTGATAAAAAAATTAAAGAAAATTTGGTACATGAATATGGAAATTATACAAAAGTGGGAATTATGGGTAGCTAGGCATGAATTTAAAAGTATATAGAGTATATGTATATTAGGTGAGAGCTTAGGTTAATTAAAGATTCATATTATAGCTCACTTGGCCATACATATATTCTTACAACCTCAGCCCCATTACAACCTTGAAAAGACCTCATGATGTTTGCATTGGTACATTAAATATTTGTTGATTGGTTAGATGAAGAACAAGGTTTAGAAAGCATGACTAGAGAAGAGTAGAGTGAATAACCCTATACACTTGAGAGATTAGAGTGATATACACTACCAGTGAGGGTTCAATGCTTGATTCTATGTTCCCTGCTTTCATAAGCTGTCTTCTTACAAGTTTACTTGCTTCTTATTGTACGATTTGAATTAGTGGAAATTGGTTTGTATTTGTCTTGGAGAACTTGTTTACTTTTAAACCAAGTAGGTAGAAACATTTTTGCATGTAGTTGCATTCATATAGATAGGATTGCATTTCACACATCCTACCATTCCTCTTCATCTTTATAGCTTCTCTTGAGCTTAACATGAGGACATGCTATTGTTTAAGTGTGGGGAGGTTGATAAACCTCTATTTCATGGTTTATCTTGTGCTCAATTGAGTGGTTTTTATCAACTCTTTACCCACTTATTCATACTATTTGCATGGTTTTACATTTGCCTTCCTAATTATGTGCTTTGATTGAAAACATGCTTCTTTGGACTTATAATTTCTAATATTAATCCTCTCTTATCACTATTAGATACCTTGATATGTGTGTTAAGTGATTTCAGAGATTACAAGGCAGGAATGGCTCAGAGGATGGAAAGGAAGCATGCAAAAGTAGAAGGAATACAAGAAGCTGGAGAAATTGCTAAGCTGTCCAGCCTGACCTCTTCGCACTCAAATGGCTATAACTTTAGCTACAGAGGTCCAAACGACGCGGTTCCAGTTGCGTTGGAAATCTAACGTCCGAGGCTTCGATTTGATATATAATTTGCCATAGCTGCCCCGAAGTTAGGCGACACGAATGCGTGAATGACGCGTCCGCGTCGCATCTGCGAACCTCAACCCGCGCGGCCGCATGGACGACGCCTCCGCGTCACTTGCCCGCGACCTGGACGTAACAGAAATCGCAGGGAGCAATTTCTGGGCTGCTTTTGACCCAGTTTTCAGCCCAGAACACACAGATTTGAGGCTATAAAGTGGGGGAATGCATCCATTCACAAAGGGAGCTCGCCAATTTTTACTTTCCATGATTTAGATTTAGTTTAGAGAGAGATTCTCTCTCTCTTTAGGATTAGGATTTAGGACTTCTCTCTTTAGGAGTAACTCTCGATCCCAGGTTTTAATATTCCTTTACTTTAAGCTTCCCTTTTAGTTTTATTCATTACTTTAGTTGCTTGTTTACTTTTATAATTGAATTTATGAATACTCCCATGTTACAGATTACTATTTTGAATTAATGTTACTTGAGGTATTTCAGTTTAATATCGCTTTCTTTTATTTATTAGTTACAATTATTCCCAATCTGAAGACATTTTTTATTCCAGTAGATTTATTTTCCCCCCTTTTGGTCTTAGTTAAGAAATCAGTAACTCAGGAGTTATCAAACTCAAACATGCTTGACAATTGCTATCTTTGTTAATTTGAGCTTCAATAATCCCAATCTTTTCTTAGGAAATAAATAGGATTTGAAGATCAATTAATTAATCCCTTGACCTCCCTTTATCTTAGTAAAGGTTAACAAAGCGGAATTAAGATTCAATTATCATCATCTTTGATAAGGATAGCTAGGATAGGACCTCTAATTTCTCATACCTTGCCAAAAGCTTATTTACAGTCATTTATTTAATTTACTTGCTATTTAAATTACTTGTTCTTCATTTACTTTATTTGTCATTTAAATCACTTGCTTCTCATCCTCTAAACCCCGATTTACAATCTTTATAGCCAATAATAAGAACATACTTCCCTGCAGTTCCTTGAGAAGACGACCCGAGGTTAAATACTCAGTTATCAATTTTAAAGGAGTTTGTTACTTGTGACAACCAAAACGTTTATAAGAAAGGTTGATTGCTTGGTTTAGTAACTATACTTGCAACGAGAGTTTTCTATAACCTCTAAACCATCAATCTTCAGTTCTTCAGGGAAGCTTAGGTTAATCAAAGATTCAAACTCTAGTCCACTTACCTATATGCATCCTACCTTGACCCTAGCCCCATTACAACCTATAGGAAAGTCCTCATGATATTTGTATGCATACATGAAATAATTATTGATTGTTAGATGAAAAACAAATCTTGAAAAGCATGATTAGGAGAGAATTGAGTGAATCAACCCTATACACTTGAGTGACTGGAGCGGATACACATCCGATGAGGGTTCGATTGCTCAATTACATGTTTTCACCTATGATCATCCCTTTTTCTTGCAAGTTTGTACAATCTTTCAATAACTCAATTCAATTGTGGGTTTGATTTGATTATGATTGCTTTAGCCCTTATGCTTACATATGTTTTCTTAGAAGTTGATTTATTTTGACCCAGTAATTGCATCCATTTAGATAGATTGCATGTAGGTAGATTGCATCTAGTTAGTTTGCATTTAATAAATGATGATACCCTTTGTCTCTTTCTTAGTTTAGCATGAGGACATGCTTAGTTTAAGTATGGGGAGGTTTGATAAACCCCAATTTTGTGGTTTATCTTGTATTGATTTTAAGGGATTTTTATCAACTTTTCTCACATTTATTTAATGAAATAGCATGGTTTCCCTAAATTTGTGTTTAAGTGTGAAAACGTGCTTTTTAGGCCCTTAAATTGGTAATTTTAATTCACCTTTGATTTCACTAGATGTCCTAATGTGTTTGTTAGTGAATTCAGGTTGAAAAGGGCTAAGAATGGATCAAAGGAGTGAAGAGAAAAGCATGCAAAGTGAAGAATTCATGGAAAAAACAAAGATTTGGAGTGCATTCATCGACGCGCACGCGTGACAAACGTGCACGCATGGAGATGAGGTCGCCAGGTGACGCATACGCGTGACATGACACATATGGGTGAGAAGTAAAATGCCAAGCGACGCGTATGCGTGACCCATGCGTACGCGTCACAGCTCGCATGTGACCTAATTAAAGTGAAAATGTTGGGGGTGGTTTCTGAGCTTCCCAGGCCCCAATCCAATTGATTCCAGAGACTATTTCATGCAAAATTGAATTTCTTATTTTAGTGTCTTAATTTTTCTATGTCTTCTTGTTAATTTCTTATTTTAGTTACTTTTATGTTTATAAACACTCTTGTCAATTTCATTTCTTTTAATGCAATTTGAGGTATTTCATGCTAATTTTGCTTCCTTTAGTTGTTGTTGTTGATTTCTTGTATTGGGTAGTAGTAGATTTTATTAATTCTTGCAATTTATAATGCTTTCCTTTTATGCCTTCCAAGTGTTTGACAAAATACTTGGTTGGATGTTAGAGTAGCTTTTTGAGCATTTTTGGCTTGGAAGGAGAGAAATTAGGCAATCTTGAGTCATTAATACCCAATTTAGATTGGTGATCTAGGGTTGTTAGTTAATATTGTTTCCATTGACTCTAATCTCTTGCTAATTCAATTAGTAGGTCGATTAGGACTTTTGGATTGAGATTAACTAGTCTTATTTGACTTTCTCTCATGTGAAGATAATTTTGTACCTTCTTCCATTGTTAGAGATGACTAAATAAGATAAGCTCTTGATAAATATTGTATGATCATTAATGACTAGGATAGAAAGCTTAACTCTCAACCCTTGCCATGAATGTCTCTCTTTAGTAATTATTTCTTTAATTGTTTGATTTACATTTCTTATACTTTTACCACCCCACCCCTTTTGATACCATAACCAATAATACGCATACCTCACTGCAACTCCTTGAGAAGACGACCCGAGATTTAAATACTTCGGTTACTTTTATATTGGGGTTGGACTTGTAACAACTAAAAACACATTTTAAACTTTGATTGAGGAGTGGTTGTTGGTCTAGACTATGCTTGCAACGAAACAATCCCATTTTTAATGAGAAATTCTAGATTAGCATAAATTCCTCTATCAAATGCTTGAATGAAGAACAAAATCTTTCTAGTATATCAAAGAGAGATGAAGAGAAGAAGAAGAATAAAAATAATGTAATCCATCAAATAACAATAGAGCTCTCTTTCCCAATGGAAAGAGTTAGTGATTCTTAACTAAAATATTTACAAGTAAGAAAGTGGAAGAGGGAAGAAGTGTGGGTGAGAAGAGAGGGTCCAAAGACTCCTCCCAGTGGTGTGTTCCTCTTTCCAGAGTGAAATCTAATGCCTATATATAGGTTTTCCTAGATTACAAATTGAAATGAAATTAAAGGCAAATTACAATTAAATGAAAATTCCTATTCTAGATGCTTCTTGTTGCCTTGATTAGTTGACAATTGTGGGCTTGCTTGCTTGAGCTTTAAAGTGGACTTGAGTGAGAGAGGTGCATCAGATTGAGGTCTAGAGTGGCTTGCCGTTGGTGCTGGCGTTAGTCACACTAACGCTATGACTTGCTCCCAAGTTGGTATTTTTGGGGCTTAAAGATGCCTATTGTATGTGCTTCAATTTCATGTCCATTATAAACTATTATATATCATTGGAAAGCTCTGAATGTCAGCTTTCTAATGCAACTAGAAGCACCTCAATTGGACCTTTTTAACTCAAGTTATGCTCCTTTGCATGGGACAAGGTCACTGGCGTTGTTGCGGGCGTTAGTGTGCTTAACGCTACCACTAACGCCAACGTTAACGGCGTTAATAACGCCAGGTTCTGAAGCTTAAACTTAATGTCCACCCCATACAATTATATATTGTTGGAAAGCCCTGGATGTCTACTTTCTAATGCCATTGGAAGCGCATCATTTGAAGCTCTACAGCTCGAGTTGTACTCCATGGAGGGTGAAGTGGTCAGCTGGCCTTACTACATGTTGATACTATGTTCATCTTTGCACTTTTGGGGCAAGTTTTCTCCCTCAAATTGAGCGTCTACCATGTAGTGCCATATATTCTTGGAAAGCTCTAGATTTCTACTTTCCAATTCTATTGGAATCACCTCATTTGGAGCTTTGTAGCTCAAGTTATTCTTATTTGAAGAAGGCACGGTCAGGCTGCCAGGTGCTAGCGTTAGCGCTGGCGTTAGTGGCACTAACGTGGCTACTAACACCATAAACTTCTTTGATCCAATGTTAGTGCTGGAGTTAGTGTGGCTAACGCTACCACTAACGCCACAATTCTCCTTGGCCTAGCGTTATCGTTGGCATTAGTATGGCTAACGTGGCCACTAACACTTCCTTGTCCTTGCTTCTTTTCTTCTCTGCTTCACCTTTTAATCTCCTTTCTTCTTTCATGCTTGTTTTGTGCTTCTTACTTTATTTTTTCATCAATTTCTACAAAATAGATCAACTCAAAAAGATGAAAGTAATATATGACATAAGCACAAAAATACTCAATCATTAAGCATGATTAGTTAAATTTTGATATGAAAAAGCATAGAACAACACAATATGATGCGCAGTCATCACAACACCAAACTTAACTCTTGCTTGTCACCAAGCAAGAAAAGAACTATGCATAAAGAATTCTTTTAATTGGAATGTATTAAAGAATTGCTTATGATGCCTTAGTGGGTGAAGTGATTAAGTGACAGTGGGGTGAACTCCAATTTGTATGCTTATGCAAGGATTCCAGTTCTCATTAGTCCTTACATTTTGGAAGACTTAGATCTTAGGACTTTCATTCAAATGATATTATGGAAGCCTCTTTATAGATTGTAATCTTTGAAGTAGCAGTTATTTTCTAGGATTTTTCTTTTCTTTTTGTATCATGGCTTCGACTCTAAGTGTCATGTCTCAAAGCGGCTTTTTAAGATAAGTTTTCAATCAATACTCCCAAACCAGTTGGTCTAAGGTATTAGGTGTTGAAGCACCCCTTAGGATTTACTTGCTCAAGCCTCTCTCTTTGACACAAATCCACCACAAGCATTTAACTAGGATAATAACTCTTTGAGTTCTTGTTTCTTTCTTTTTCTTCCTAGTAATTGATGCTCAGAGCCTTGGACTTTGTTCTTTGTTTTTCTTTTTCTTTTGTTTTCTTTTGTTTCTGCTTCTTGGATCAATAGATGTTTGAGAATTTCCATACTACTTCTCTAAACTTCATTTCCTGTCCTTGAGCTCCCATGCAAGTTCTCACAAACATGCAACCTCAATACACAATCATACAATCAGAACCTCCATTCCTCTTAATCTTTTGCTTGCCCCAAGATTTATAAAATTCTTCAGCATTTTTCTTTCAAAAGAATGATTTCTTTGTTGCATTCTTAGAGATATTAGTTGCAAGCAAAATTCTAGGTGGTAATTATAATGTGAGAGCAACATGTTTCAATTCAAATCAGACTATGCTTATTTACAAGGAAGAACATACATGCATCTATAAGAGATAGAAAACAATCATGCAATTTAGTGTAGTGGGAACAAATAAGAGGAAAAAGGAACTTTACCACGTTGTAGTTCATCTTCATTGTTGTTGTCATTTTTCTCCTATTCTTCTCCTTCCCTCACCAACTTAGAATGATTGCTTGTCCTCAAGCAACAAATAATACAATGGTGACGGGGTCTATGATGGGTCATGAATGTCTTAAACAATGAATTGTGAGTAATGCATGTGCTTAAGCAAGCAAAATCAAGGATAGCAATGAAGGCACAAGAATGGAAATAGAGACAATATGATTGCATTAATAAGTGGTGTATGCATCGTACTTTGCATGTGCTCTAAGTACAAAGGCACTAAGAAGAAAGTAACTAAAGGCTGGAAGGACAAGAAAGTCCTAACTGAAGGCTTCTCACCTGGCATGAGAATTGTCTTCACCAAGAAACCAGTCTTACCACATACAGTGAGTCGTATCCTGTCTTTAGAGCATGTGGAGCTCATTCATGAGAAGTGGTTGCGCGTGTACGCAAAACCCACTCTATTTCATACAACAGTAGCAGTACTAGCAAGTGCACTGGGTCGTCCAAGTAATACCTGAGCGAGTCAGGGTCGATCCCACGAGGATTGTGGCTTGAAGCAAGCTTATGGTTGTCTTGTAGATCTTAGTCAGGCGGAATTAGAAGTTGTTGGATTAATAAGTTAGCAATTAGGAATTATATGATGGGAATAGAGTTGAGATTCAGAGTTGCCTTGTCTTTCTGAATTAAATCTGGTACTATTATCTTCTTTGTTTATGAATGATCTTTGTCTATGGCAGGCTATAAGTGATCAGAGCCATTGCCTGTGGTCATTGATCTCCTCTACTACAGGTTGAACATGGCCATGGTCATTGGCCGTGGTTACTCAATCTGACAAAGGGTGAAGTGCATAGCAATCCATTCTCTTGGCGATCCTACTCAAAACGCCACAGACAATGTTGAATCTTCTAGATCAGAGAATGCTACTTCTTTGGATTCTAGCCTATACCACGGAGACCCTAATCTCTCTGAAGATCGGCTGAACTGGTGTCTCGAGAAGTCCCCAACGAAATCGTGGATTAACCATCTGAGACATGTATAAACATAGTTGTTGCCTCGTGCTTTTCTTCCAGGTATTCACATAAACCCAAGTAGATGCGGGTGTTTGTCAGGCATGTTCATCTTAATATAATGAACAGAGCTAATTTGCCAGATCATCCTGCTCACCACGATGAAGATCGGAATATACATCTTAGAGATAGATCAAACACGGATCGAAGAAGAAACAATAGTACTTTTATTAATTCATAGGACTCAGCAGGGCTCCTCCCCTCAACCTAGGAGGTTTAGAAACTCATACTGAAAATAAAAACAAATTAAAAATGTTAATAATGAGAAAAGTGATGTCAGTTCTCCCCCCGGGTTTGAATTACATGAACATAATCCCTTAAATACTAAACAGATGGCTAGTAACGGTAAAACAGTCTATCTAGTGCTAAAATCCACTTCTAGGGCCCACTTGGTGAGTGTTTGGGCTGAGCTTTGATGAGATCCACGTACTATGAGGCTCCTTGGACGTGGAATGTCAGCTAGGGGGTCTTCTCTGGGCCTTTGGATGCTGGGCTCTGCTCTATGGGCGCTGGACGCCTGGAAGGGGGCAGGAAGCTGGCGTTGGACGCCAGTTTTGGGCCTTCTAATCCGAAGAAAAGTATAGACAATTATATATTGCTAGAAAGCTCTAGAAGTCAGCTTTCCATAGCTGTTGAGAGCGCTTTATTTGA
>NC_029786.2:46915212-46958886 GCF_000816755.2 Arachis ipaensis
CTTCCGAATGCAGGCAGGTCAGATCTGGACAGCATCTGAAGTGCTTTCTCTGTCTCTGAATCAGACTTCTGCTCCAACTCCTCAATTTCAGCCAGAAAATAGCTGAAATTGCTCAAAAATATAAAAACTCATAGTAGAATCCAAAAATGTGAATTTAACACTAAAACCTATAAAAACTTAATAAAACTAAATAAAAACTACTAAAAACTATATGAAAGTGATGCCAAAAAGCGTATAAAATATTCGCTCATCACAACACCAAACTTAAACTGTTGCTTGTCTTCAAGCAACTAAAAAAATAGTAGGATAGAAAAGAAAATTAAGATATATCTAAGTTTCAAATGAAGCTTAGTTACAATCAGATGAGCGGGACTTTAGTAGCTTTTAGCTTCTGAATAGTTTTGACATCTCACTATCCATTGAAACTCAGAGATGTTGGCATCTTTAGGAACTTAGAATCCAGATGGTATTATTGACTTTCTTAGTTAAGCTTATTTTGATTCTTGAACACAGGTTTTTGAGTCTTGGCTGTGACCCTAAGCACTCTGTTTTCTAGTATTACCACCGGATACATTCATGCCACAGACACTTTACATGGGTGAACCTTTTCAGATTGTGACTTAGCTTTGCTAGAGTCCCCATATAGAGGTATCCAAAGTTCTTAAGCATACTCCTTTTGCTTTGAACCACGACTTTAACCGCTCAGTCTCAAGCTTTTCACTTGACACCGTCATGCCACAAGCACATGGTTAGGGACAACTTGGTTTAACCGTTTAGGCCAGGATTTTATTCCTTTGGGCCCTCCTAACCACTGATGCTTAAAGCCTTGGGTCCTTTTACCCTTGCCTTTTGGTTTAAAGGGTTACTAGCTTTTTCAATCTGCCCTCCTTTTCCTGCATTTTTGGGCAGTAATGGATTTTTCTGCTTTTTAATTTTTTTTCTTTTATTTTTCGCCATTTTTTCTTTCTTCCATGCATAATTTTTTTTCTTTTGCAACATGCTTTTTCTTTTGCTTTTTGTTGCTTTTTTTTTGCTTTAAGAATCAATTTTCAAATTTTTTAAATTATCAATAATATTTTTTCCTTTTTCCTTATTCTTTCTAGAGCCAACATTCTAAAATTTCAACTTCAAACATGCACTGTTTATTTCATTCATTCAGAAAACAAAAGCAAATGACACCACATCAAACTAATTAAACTAATCTTATTTTATACTTGAAATTCATACATCTCTCAATTCTTTTCAGATAAAAATTTTTTATTTAAGCACGGTTAGAGATATATGAAACATTTTACATCTTTAAGACATCAATGCAAATGATCATGCAACTAGAACAAGAGAGCAGATAAATAAACAGACAGAAAATAGAAAAATAACAGGAAAGGAGTAAAAGAGAACGAATTCACCTGAATGATGGTGGCCATTGCTCCTCCTTGAGGATCCCATGTAGTGCTTGATCTCTTCTATGTCACTCCTTTGTCTCTGTTGAGGTGGCTGCACAAGTTTATGTGCATGCTCTCTAGTTTGCTCCATCCTCTTCTTCTATACTTAAGAGTGGTAAAAGTCTCAAAGCAGAGCTTTTGCAACACCAAACTTAAGAGTTTTGCTTTCCCTGGAGCAAATATGATCAATGTGGAGGAAGAAGGTGGGGGTAGGTGGAGCTTCTGTGGGGCCTCTTGGTCCTGAGAGGCTAGGGAATTCCAGATTCCTTGCTTCTCTACACGGGCATTTGAACGCTCAGGGGCTGCTTGATGAGCGGATAATTTATACCCTTTTTGGCATTATTTTTAGGTAGTTTTTAGTATATTTTAGTTACTTTTTATTATATTTTTATTAGTTTTTATTCAACAATCACATTTCTGGGCTTTACTATGAGTTTATGTATTTTTCTGTAATTTTAGGAATTTTCTGGCTGAAATTGAGGGACCTGAGCAAAAATTTGATTCAGAGGCTGAGAAAGGACTGCAGATGCTGTTGGATTCTGACCCTCCTGCACTCGAAATAGATTTTATGGAGCTACAAAAGCCCAATTGGTGCACTCTCAATTACTTTAGAAAGTAGACATCTTGGGCTTTCTAGCAATATATAATAGTTCATACTTTGCCCGAGATTTGATGGCCCAAACTAGCGTTAAAAGCCAGCCAAAAACTTTCTGGCGTAAAACGCCAGAACTGGCATACTTTTCGGCATTAAACGCCCATTTTGGCACCCAGGGTGGCGTTTAACTCCAATATGAGGCATATATAGGTGGAAGCTTGAAAGCTCAGTCCAAACACTCACCAAGTGAGCCCCGGAAGTGGAATTCTGCACTATCTACACCTAGTTACTCATTTTCTATAACCATAAGTTACTAGTTTAGTATAAAAACTACTTTTAGAGATTCATTTTAGCACCTTATGACATTTTACACTTCATATTGTATCTTCAACGGCATGAGTCTCTAAACTCCATAGGTGGGGGTGTGGAGCTTTGCTGTGTTTCAATGGATTAATGCAATTACCACTGTTTTCTATTCAATCACGCTTGATTCTATTCTAAGATACTCTCTCGTACTTCAATATGGAGAATATGATGATTCGTGACACTCATCATTATCCTCAACCCTATGAATGCGTGCCTGATATCCACTCCGTTCTATTTGAGCTCAACGTAGTCATTGGGCGACAGCTTGAGTGAGTATCTCTTAGGTTTCTGATCCACGGACCGAGTCCGGAGGTTAGAACCTTCGTGGTATAGGCTAGAACCAATTGGCAGCATTCTTGGGATTCGGAAAGTCTAAACCTTGTCTGTGGTATTCCGAGTAGGATCTGGGAAGGGATGACTGTGACGAGCTTCAAACCTGCGAATGTTGGGCGCATTGACAGTGTGCAAAAGGACAAGGGTCCTATTCCGACGCTAGTGGGAACCGACAGATGATTAGCCGTGCAGAGATCATACCTGGTATTTTTCATCCGAGAGGATTATAAAGCTTGCCATTGAAGGAAGCCAAGCATGTTTGGAGAAGAAGACAGTAGGAAAGCAGGGATTCAGACGACAGAGCATCTCTGGAACCTCAGCCTGTTTCTCATTACTAAATCACAAGTACTATTTATT
Source organism: Arachis ipaensis (assembly GCF_000816755.2). Classification (NCBI taxonomy): domain Eukaryota; kingdom Viridiplantae; phylum Streptophyta; class Magnoliopsida; order Fabales; family Fabaceae; genus Arachis; species Arachis ipaensis. The sequence goes on from NC_029786.2 coordinate 46,918,306, forward strand.
TCATGTTATTTATTTTTCATAAATACAATCACTCTTATCATTAATCTCTTGACTAAGATTTACAAAATAACCATAGTTTACTTCAAGCCAACAATCTCCGTGGGATCGACCCTTACTCACGTAAGGTATTACTTGGAGGACCCAGTGCACTTGCTGGTTAGTTGTGCGGAGTTGTGAAAAGTGTAATCACAATTTCATGCACCAAAATGGATATTACCATTTGAACTAATGTGTGATGCCGGTGACCATGCCATTGGTGCAGTATTGGGACAGAGGCATAACAAGCTTCTGTATGTCTGATAAACCACTATTTTATGGTTTATCTTGTACTCAATTGAGTGGTTTTTATCAACTCTTTACCCACTTATTCATACTATTTGCATGTTTTACATTTTCCTTCCTGGTTTTGTGCTATGATTGAAAACATGCTTCTTTGATCTTATATTTGCTTATTATTAATCCTCTCTTATTACCATTAGATGCCTTGATATGTGTGTTAAGTGTTTTCAGAGATTACAGGGTAGGAATGGCTCAGAGGATGGAAAGGAAGCATGCAAAAGTGGAAGGAATACAAGAAGTTGGAAAAACTGCTAAGCTGTCCAGCCTGACCTCTTCGCACTCAAACGGCTATAACTTTAGCTACAGAGGTCCAAACGACGCGGTTCTAGTTGCATTGGAAAGATAACGTCCGGGGCTTCGATTTGATATATAATATGCCATAGTTGCCCTGAGGCTAAGCAACGCGAACGCGTGATCCACGCGGACGCGTCGCATCTGCGAACTTCAATCCGCGCGGCCGCGTGGACGACGCCTCCGCGTCACTTGTCCGCAATCTGAACGTACCAGAATATGCAGGGGGCGATTTTTGGGCTGTTTCTGACCCAGTTTTTGGCCCAGAAAGCACAGATTGGAGGCTATAAAGTGGGAGAATGCATCCGTTCTAGGGGAGCTCGCATTGTTTACTACTTTCCATGATTTAGATTTAGTTTGAGAGAGGTTCTCTCCTCTCTCTCTCTTAGGATTTAGGACTTCTCTTGGTTTGTAAGAGTGACTCTCGATCCAGGTTTTATGTTTTTTTTGTTTTAAGCTTCCCTTTTCACTTTTATTTATTTATTCCAGCACTTGAGTTGATTAATTACTTTTATAATTGAATTTATGAATTATTCCATGTTATAGATTATTATTTGAATTAATGATATTTGAGGTATTTTCAGTTTATGATTGCTCATTTTAGTTTATGTTATCATTGTTTCCGATCTGAAGACATTCTATTCCAGCAATTTACTTTTTCCCTCTTTGGTCTTGGTTAAGAAATCAGTAACTCAACAGTTGTCAAACTCAGCATAATTGATAATCGTTATCTTGCTAATTGAACTGAACTTCAATAATCCCAACTTTTTCTTAGGAAATAAATAGGATTCGAAGGTCAAACTAATTAGTCCCTTGACTTTTCTTTGTTTTAGCAAAGGTTAACTAAGTGGAATTTAGATTCAACTTTCATTATTGTTGAGAGAGATAACTAAGTTGGACTTCCAATTTCTCTTACCTTGCCAGAAGTTTGCTTTATAGTATTTATTTATTTTAATTGCCATCTAATTTACTTGTCATTTAAATCACTTGCTTCTCACCTTCTAAACCCCGATTACAACCTTTATAGCCAATAATAAGAACATACTTCCTTGCAGTTCCTTGAGAAGACGACCCGAGGTTTGAATACTCGGTTAACAATTTTTTAAAGGGGTTTGTTACTTGTGACACCCAAAACGTTTGTACGAAGGAATTTCTGTCGGTTTAGAGACTATATCTACAACGCGACTGCTTTTATAAACTTCTTTACTGGCAAAAATCCAAACGTCAAAATGGCGCCGTTGCCGGAGAATTGCTAACGTGTGCCTTATTATTGGTTATTGTAAATATTTTTCTTTTACTTGTTTATTTATTTCTGTTTTTCCTTTTTATCTTTATTTGCTACCATGAATTCTCACCCCTCTCGCTTTGAGTTTGGTTCTAACTTTGTTGAAGGAAATAGAAGTTATAGCAGGAATATGCATCAAGGTCAGACCAATCAAGGATGGATGGAGCCAATAGGATCTAATCAACCTTTTAGGCAGCAACACCCTCCGAGATATCGTGAACAAAGACCATTCTACCGTGCATACCCAGATGAAAGATATGGTGGACAACCTTGTAACTACCAACAAGCCCCACCCCGTGCATATAAACCATCCTTTCAACATAACCTCGAACCACCATACTCACAAGCTTCTCTTCACCATTCACCACCATATGATCCTTCCTTACCCCAGTACCAATCCAATCACCACCACTTTCCTTTGTATCATGTCCAAATCCGGCAACCCGAGAAGCAAAGGTTCGCCTAAAGGAAACAGTAAATAAACTTCAAACAACCATTCGACAACTGGAGCAAGCAATAATTCAATGGGTTTCTAGTCGCTCAATTACAGCCACAGCCCCATGTGAACAGTCTAACGAAGAGCGTAGCATGAAGGAGAGGGGAGAAAATAAAAACGAATAGAGAGTCACGCTGGAGCGTGGTTGGAGGCGTGCCCGTGGCACAAATCGTCCCACGCATCCGTGTCGAGTGGGAATACTGGCCTCCCACGCGACCGCGTGCCCCACGCGACCGCGTGCCCCACGCGGCCGCGTGCCCCACGCGGCCGCGTGACCAGGATTTTGACGTAATAATGGTGCACAGCCGAAAGTTGTGCTAGAGTGGTGCTGGACTGGCGCTGGACGCGCAGTCCATCTCATGCGATTGCGTGCCCCACGCAGCCGTGTCACATCCTACTAATTGCCCACTCACGCGATCGCGTCACCCAATATTTGGCAATTAATGATTTTTGAACAGAGAGTTGTGCGAGAGCGAGGCTGTCCTCGTGCCAGTAGCATAAAACGGGTCACGCGACCGCGTGACCGACGTGACCGCGTCAATCAGTATAAGCGCAAGTCGTGCGACCGCGTGCCCCACGCGTCCGCGTCGCTTGCGCCGCACAGTTTATCCTAATTTTCCAAATATATTATCTTTTCTCTCCCAATCCTAATTTTTCCTCCCTCTTTTCTTACTTATTTCTTCTTTCCTTCTTTCCCTTCTCATTCTTCTTCTCTTTTATTTTATTTTATTTAAATACTTTCATCCATTGCATTTTAATTGCGTGCATATTTTTCTTTTCTTTTCTAAAATTATTATTTTTCCATTGGTATCACTTGTTCATATTCAACTGTTGTGTCTTTTCTGGTATTATTTGGTGCTTAGTGACTTGTTTACACTGTCAGGTAATATTATTTAAATCAATGCTAATCTTTTATGATATTTGTATTCCTTTTTGCATTGACATGAGCTTATACTGTCTTTCACAGTCTCCTCCCCTATGTTTCAAATCTTGCACCACTGGCATGCCATGGCTTCTATTGTTTTCTCACTTACCGCTTTGAGTTTCCTTTGTTTCAATTGCCTATTCGCTTTCCTATTTTATCCATTTCCTGGTTTTCTGTTTTTCAGGATGTCTGCCTCACAGAGGAAAGGCAAAGGCAAGGCTACTGGCAAGCGTAAGAGAGGAGATTCCTCCCAGTCCATCATTGCTCTAATGCACGATTCATCATGGCGGGAGAAGAACTTCACACAGCAGGAGAAAGCTAACCAGCTGCTTCCTGCAGATGATCCTATAAAATTTGCAAACCGGTACTGTGAACTGAAGTACCTGGCTTTTGCAAACTTCAGAAATCTATACCTGGAACGTACCTTGAAGATTCCAGAAGCCCTCCAGCAGTACACTACTGAGCAAATCAAGCAACGGGGCTGGTTCTTTCTGGAGAGACAACTGACAGAGTGAATGCATCTTGGGTACGGGAATTCTATTGCAACTACTACCTTACTACCCTAGATGCAGTGAACCTGAGGGGAAAGTAAATTCTGGTCACTGAGGAGGCCATAGAGACCATTCTCCAGCTCCCAGCCAAGTCCGATCAGCCAGATGGTTTTGCACAGGCTGAGGAAAACATGGGCCAGATGCAGTTTGACTGGGATGCTGTGAAGGCAAGGATTGCTCTCGACTCTGCTGTTCCTTGGGAGATGGGTCAGAACACCACTATGCCTAGAAGGATCAAGAGAGTGTACTTAAATGATGAGGCTCGGCTATGGCATCAGATCTTGAGTAATTTTGTGATGCCGAGTACTCACGAGACAGAGATCCCGGCTACCATGATCACCCTCCTTTGGTGTGTGCTGGAGGGTAAGGACATTTATCTACCTCGTTTTATCAGGCATTATATGGCCAAGGCCCACGTCCGAGGCACTCTCCCCTTTCCTTACCTGGTTACACAGCTAGGCCGTCAGGCTGATGTGCCTTGGGAGGATGCCGATGAGCGACCACCAGCAGCGGACTGCAGGAAGATCATCCCGCACAGCAGGAACTTCCTTGCCTTGGGCTACAGACCACCACCTGTCACTGCTACTGATGAGACAGCCCCTCCGTCTGCTGGGCCCTCTTCATCCACAGCTGCCCCAGCTGCCCTTGCTGCCACCACTGCACCTCTACCTGCCTCTGAGCCGGTCTATCGCCTCGTGCACCGTCTATTCCACCAGCTTGATCAGATGGAGCGCCGTAACAGGTGCCGGTATGAGAGATTAGAGCGCTGCAGCAGGCGACGCTATTCCCATCTGAAGTTGATGATTAGATAGGGCGCCGACATCCCCTCCGAGCCCGACACCCCTTCAGAGCCATCAGAGGATGAGCACGAGGAGGAGCCTCATTCCCAGGTGGAGACTCATCAGCAGGCAGCCACAGAGCAGGCTGCCCTGCATCAGGAAGTTATGCCCCAGATAGAGGCTGCAGATCCGGAGATCCCGCTCCAGTCCGTCCCACCTCCACAACAGCCAGACCCCCAGCCCACCACCGCCACGGAGACCCCAGCTACCATCCCTACCATTGATGACACTCCTTCACACCAGGCTTGATTGAGCATCGAGGACGGTGCTTCATTTTAAGTGTGGGGAGGTCGCCATCTCTGGCGTTTATTTTGGTGAACCACTACATACTTTTTCTTTTATTTTGGATATTTTTCTGTATTTTTCTCTTTTTCTTTTATTGTTATTTTCTGAGTACTTATACATTGCTACTTGTGTATTTTACTCTATGTGCTGCATTTTGCATCTTTAGTTCATACCTTAGCCATTTAGTTTATTTTAGTCATTTAGTTTAGTTTACAATTCTGATTTATTAGTGGATTAATTAGTATAGTTTACCCTTTTTAGCATAAGATAGTATAGTTTAATTAGAAAAATATAAAAAGGAAGTAAACTAGAAACTTTAACAGAATCAAAACAACCCACACCTTGTATATATAGCATTACATGTTAGTTGACAACATTTCATCAAGGAGGAACATTAAAACTTTAAAAGCTACCCTAAACAATTTTTTTTATGAGAATAATGGGAATTTTTAACTAAACCTGCATACAATATATGAATGATATATGATGCTTGAGTTAGAGAACACACAGCCTGTGAGTCTTGAGCTTAAATTGTATGGTTGCATTCAAACCATAATTTCATTTCTGTGTGTCACATTTCTTTTTATTCTGATGTTCTTTACTTTGCTTTAATTTATATGTCCAATTATAGAATATAGAATAGATACATACCAAGAGAATGATTGAGGTCATCATTTGATTTTAGCTCACTCACCCCAAATTAGCCTGCCTTTTTACATCACCATTGTTAGCCCCCCCTTGAGCCTATTAAAATCCCTTTATTCTATTTAGCCAAATTACTAGCCTTAAGCAGAAAAACAAAAGAAAATCCCAAGTGAATCCTTAGTCAGCTTAAGATAGAAATTCATGAATAGAGTAAAATGTGGGAAACCTTTTGGGAACATGGATGATAGAAACAAAAGGTAGAAAAGTAAAAAGGAATAAAATAAAATTTGGAAAGCATGCTCATGAGAAAATCTAAGTGATTCAATTATCATGTGCATTAAAAAAAAGTTATTTTTCAGCATCTAAATAAAAGGGGATACAAAAAGAAATTCCCCAATGAAGACAATGCGCATGGAATAAAAATAAAAAGTGAAACATGAGCATGCAACAATAAGTGGGAAATATGGGAAAATAGGTAAAGAGATTTTATTTTACTAAATATGTATGTTAGGTGAGATCTTACTCTAATTAAGGATTCACTTATTAGCTCACTTAACCATATACATAAATCCTTACCTTTACCTTGGCCCCATTACAACCTCAATAAAGACCTCATGACTTTTTGGTATGACTATATTCTATAATTTTTGATTGGTTAGATGAAAAACAAAGTTATAAAAAGTAAGAATAAAAAGAAAAATAGAGTGAATAAACCCAATAAACACTGAGTGACTAGAGAGTAAACACAAAATCCAGTGAGGGTTCAATAACTCATCAACATATATCTGTGCTTAAAATTTACTAATTGTTTTGCAAGTTTGTACAATGTTTTCTTTCCCATCTCATTTGCTAAAATGCTTTATTATTTAAGGGTTAGCTATATATATATATACATAACTCCTTGAGAATGTGAATTGACTTAGCTACATGTAAGCTTTATATATGAGTGGATGAAGTAGAATTGCATGACTCATTAGGTAGATGCATTTAGCATAGGTTGCATTTCATAACATTCCATCACTTTAACCTCAACTATTTACCTTGGATTTAGCATGAGGACATGCTAGTGTTTAAGTGTGGGGAGGTTGATAAACCCATATTTCATGAGTTCTTTTGTGCTTAATTAGAGTGATTTATTCAACTCTTCACCTACTTATTCACATTAATTGCATGGTTTTACTTTCCCTTCCTGTGAAAAACATGTTTCCTAAGCTTTAAAATTAATTAATTTAATTACCTTTATTTCCATTCGATGCCGTGATTAGTGTGTTGAGTAGTTTCAGATTTTCTAAGGCAGAATGACTTAAAGGATGGAAAAGGAAACATACAAAAATGGAAGGAGAAAGCAAAACAAAGCTTTAAAGAAACTGGTATCCACGCGATCGCATAGACGACGCGATCGCGTGCCAAGCACGAATCAGAAGCGACGCGGCCGCATGACTGACGCGACTGCGCGCCTTAAGCAGAACGCATATGACGCGGTCGCATGACTGACGCGACCGCGTGGCAAGAAAAAGCTCCGAATGACGCGACCGTGTGACCCACGCGGACGCGTGACAGAGGCCACGCACCAGAAATTACAGAATACGCCCCCAGCAAATTTTGAAGCCCTTTTTGGCCCAGATCCAAGTACAGACAGCATAGACCAGAGGTTATAAAGTGTAGGAATGCTTCCATTCAAGGGGAGCTCGCATATTTTTACCTTTCAATGATTTAGATTTAGTTGAGAGGGAGATCTTCTCTCTCTCTTTTAGGAGGATTTTTTCTTGTTTTAAGAGTAACTCTGGATCCCAGGTTTAATGTTCTTTTAGTATTACTTCTATTTATTTATTCCAACATTTGAATTGATTATTACAATTTGATTTATGAATTCTCTCATGTTACAGACTGTTATTTGAATTAATGATAATTGAGGTATTTTCAGTTTATGATTGTTCTCTTTGATTTAAGTTACCATTGCTTCCCATCTAAGGACCTCTTTATCATTCCAGCAATTTTACTTTTCCCCTTTTGGTTCTGGTTAAAGAATTTAGTAACTCAACAGTTATTAAACTCAACATAATTGATAATCGTTATCTTGCTAATTGAGCTGAACTTAAATAATCCCAACCTTTTCTGAGGAAATAATTAGGATTCGAAGGTCAATTTAATTAGTCCCTTGACTTTCCTTTGCCCTGGTGAAGGTTGACCAAGTGGAGTTTAGATTCAACTTTCATTATTGTTGAGAGAGATAACTAAGTTAGACCTCTAATTTCTCTACCTTGCTAAAAGTTGCTTTACAGTTATTATTTATTCTTAATTGCCATTTAATTCACTCGTCGTTTAAATTACTTGCTTCTCACCTTCTAAACCCCGATTACAACCTTTATAGCCAATAATAAGAACACACTTCCTCGCAGTTCCTTGAGAAGACGACCCGAGGTTTGAATACTCGGTTAACAATTTTTAAGGGGTTTGTTACTTGTGACACCCAACACGTTTGTACGAAGGAATTTTTGCCGGTTTAGAAACTATATCTACAACGCAACCGTTTCTATAAATTTCTCTACTGGTAGAAAACCCGATGTCAGGTGTACAAACGGAATGATCCGTTGATTCATGCCTAGAGAATAGGCACAGAAAATTCTATGGCATTGCCATGGATCACAATATGGAGGACATTTTGGAGGTGAGCGAACAGCCACAAAGGTTCTCCAATGTGGCTTCTACTGGCCTACTCTCTATAAAGACTCCCGAGAGTTTGTACGTAACTGTGACAGTTGCCAGAGAGCTGGTAATCTGCCTCACGGTTATGCCGTGCCTCAGCAAGGGATCTTAGAGATTGAGTTGTTTGATGTGTGGGGTATTGACTTCATGGGGCCTTTCCCACCATCATATTCAAACACTTATATTCTGGTGGCAGTAGACTATGTATCTAAATGGGTAGAGGCAATTGCAACACCCACTAATGATACTAAGACAATGATGAAATTCCTCCAGAAGCATATCTTTAGTAGGTTTGGTGTCCCTAGGATACTGATCAGTAATGGAGGCACTCATTTCTGCAATAAACAGCTTGACTCTGCTCTGGTCCAATATGGAATTAACCATAAAGTGGCAACTCCATATCATCCACAGACAAATGGGCAGGCTGAAGTCTCAAATAGAGAACTAAAACGGATCCTGGAACGGACAGTAAGTACCCGTAGAAAGGATTGGGCAAGAAGTTTGGATGATGCTTTGTAGGCATACAGAACTGCATTCAAGACTCCTATAGGGACCTCTCCATACCAGCTTGTGTATGGAAAAGCCTGTCATCTACCAGTGGAACTGGAACACTAGGCCTACTGGGCAATCTGGTTCCTAAACCTTGATGCTAAGGTAGCTGGAGAGAAAAGATTACTCCAGTTGAATGAGCTGGAAGAGTTCAGACTCAATGCTTTCAAAAATGCTAAAATTATAAAGAGAAAGCAAAAAGATGGCATGACAAAAGACTGTCATCTAGAGTCTTTGAGCCAGGACAGAAGGTCCTACTGTTTAACTCTAGGCTTAGATTGTTCCCTGGGAAATTAAAATCCCGGTGGAGGGGACCATATGTGATTACAAGTGTGTCACCTTATGGTTATGTAGAGCTTCAAGATGTTGATTCTGACAAAAAATTCATTGTTAATGGACAAAGAATCAAACATTATCCTGAAGGCAATATTGAGCAAGAATGCTCAAAACTGATACTAAATTAATAGCTCAGTAAAAGTCCAGCTAAAGACAATAAAGAAGCGCTTGTTGGGAAGCAACCCAGCCATTATCAAAAATTAGATGTTTGTAACAATTATATAAGTCTATTTAATTTTGTTATTCATGTTTGTTAATGCTTTTCAGTGAACAAGTCAAGGAAATAAAGGTTCAGAACATAAAGTAGAGGAATCATAGAGAAAAAGAGCTCACTGGCATTAAAACGCCAGCAAAGAGGAAATTTGGGTGTTAAACGCCAGAATGGCTACCATTCTGGGCGTTTAACGCCAGTAAAGGTAGCATTCTGGGCATTAAATGCCAGAATGGGCAGCATTCTGGGCGTTCAGAAAAACGACCAGTAAAGAAGGATTCCTGGCGTTTAACGCCAGCCAGGGTATCTGGCTGGGTGTTAAACGCCCAAAGAGACAGTCAAGTGGGCGTTAAACGCCAGAATGGATAGCATTCTGGGCGTTTAACGCCAGGATGACACAAGGGAGGTAGTTTTGTTTCCAATTCGATTTTTTTCAATTTTTCATGTTTTAATTCATATTTTTTTGCTTCAAACATATTTTAAACGTTCATCTTTCAATTTCTATTTTCAAAAATTAATAATCTTTTTAACTCTTTTTAATTTTTTTCAATTCTTTTCAAATCCTTCCAAAACGTTTTCAAAACTTACATATCTTTCAAATTCTTTTCAACTTTTTTTAATTTTCTTGCATAAAGTAATAAGTTTTCAAGATTAATTGCATCATTCTTCTTCTACTCCCTTCTATCTTCTTTTGCTCGAGGACGCGCAAACCTTCTAAGTTTGGTGTAGAAAAAGCTTTGCTTTTTGTTTTTCCATAACCATTAGTGACACCTAAGGCCGAAGAAACCTCTAGGAAGAGGAAAGGGAAGGCAGTTGCTTCCAACTCCGAGTCATGGGAGATGGAGAGATTCATCTCAAAAGCCCATCACTAGAAAGGGGATGGAGCAAACAAGAGAGCCCACTCATGGACCTCAACAAGATCCATGAGGGAAGAGTAACAAAGGCAAGGAAGAGATATTGAGGAGCTAAAGCACTCCATAAGATCTTCAAGAGGAAGAACTAGCCGCCATCACTAAGGTGGACCCGTTCTTTAATGTCCTTGTTCTTATTTTTCTGTTTTTTTCGATTTATATGCTTTATGTTTTGTCTATGTTTGTGTCTTCATTACATGATCATTAGTGTTTAGTGTCTATGTGTTAAAGCTATGAATGTTCCATGAATTTTTCACCTTAAATGAAAAATGTTTTCTGAAAAAGAAAAAGAAGCACATGAATTTTGAATTCAATCTTGAAAATAGTTTAATTATTTTGATGTGGTGGCAATACTTTTTGTTTTCTGAATGAATGCTTGAACAGTGCATATTTTTTATAGTGAAGTTTATGAATGTTAAAATTGTTGGCTCTTGAAAGAATAATGAAAAAAGAGAAATGTTATTGATAATCTGAAAAATCATAAAATTGATTCTTGAAGCAAGAAAAAGCAGTGAAAAACAAAAGCTTGCGAAAAAAAATTGGCGAAAAAAAATAAAAAAAAGAGAAAAAAAAAAGAAAAAAAAGAAAAAGAAAAAGCAAGCAGAAAAAGCCAATAACCCTTTAAACCAAAAGGCAAGGGTAAAAAGGATCCAAGGCTTTGAGCATTAATGGATAGGAGGGTCCAAAGGAATAAAATCCGTGCCTAAGCGGCTACACCAAGCTATCCCTAACCATGTGCTTGTGGCGTGAAGGTGTCAAGTGAAAAGCTTGAGACTGAGCGGTTAAAGTCGTGGTCCAAAGCAAAAAGAGTGTGCTTAAGAGCACTGGGCACCTCTAACTGGGAACTCCACTATCTGAATTCTGAGTTCCTATGGATGCCAATCATTCTGAACTTCAAAGGATAAAGTGAGATGCCAAAACTGTTCAGAAGCAAAAAGCTACTAGTCCCGCTAATATAATTGAAGCTAATCTTCATTGATGTTTTTGGAATTTATTGTATATTCTCTTCTTTTTATCCTATTTTGTTTTTAGTTGCTTGGGGACAAGCAACAATTTAAGTTTGGTGTTGTGATGAGCGGATAATTTATACCCTTTTTGGCATTATTTTTAGGTAGTTTTTAGTATATTTTAGTTACTTTTTATTATATATTTTTTAGTTTTTATTCAAAAATAACATTTCTGGGCTTTACTATGAGTTTGTGTATTTTTCTGTAATTTCAGGTATTTTCTGGCTGAAATTGAGGGACCTGAGTAAAAATCTGATTCAGAGGCTGAGAAAGGACTACAGATGCTGTTGGATTCTGACCCTCCTGCACTCGAAATGAATTTTCTGGAGCTACAAAAGCCTAATTGGAGCGCTCATAATTGCGTTGGAAAGTAGACATCTTGGACTTTTTAGCAATATATAATAGTCCATACTTTGTTCGAGATTTGATGGCCCAAATTGGCGTTAAAAGCCAGCCAAAAACTTTCTGGCGTAAAACGCCAGAACTGGCATACTTTTCGGCGTTAAACGCCCATTTTGGCACCCAAGGTGGCGTTTAACTCCAATATGAGGCATATACATGTGGAAGCTTGAAAGCTCAGCCCAAACACTCTCCAAGTGGGCCCCAGAAGTGGAATTCTGCACTATCTACACCTAGTTACTCATTTTTTGCACTATTTATACTTCATATTGTATCTTCTACGGCATGAGTCTCTAAACTCCATAGGTGGGGTGAGCAGCTCTGCTGTGTTTCAATGGATTAATGCAATTACCACTATTTTCTATTCAATTACGCTTGATTCTATTCTAAGATACTCACTCATACTTCAATATGGAGAATATGATGATTCGTGACACTCATCATTATCCTCAACCCTATGAACGCGTGCCTGACAACCACTCCGTTCTATCTGAGCTCAACGTAGTCATTGGGCGACATCTTGAGTGCGTATCTCTTGGGTTTCTGATCCACGGACCGATTTTGGAGGTTAGAACCTTCGTGGTATAGGCTAGAACTAATTGGCAGCATTCTTGGGATCCGGAAAGTCTAAACCTTGTCTGTAGTATTTCAAGTAGGATCTGGGAAGGAATGACTGTCACGAGCTTCAAACCTGCGAATGTTGGGCGCAGTGACAGTGTGCAAAAGGACAAGGATCCTATTCCGATGCTAGTGGAAACCGACAGATGATTAGCCGTGCAGAGATCATACCTGGTATTTTTCATCCGAGAGGATCATAAAGCTTGCCATTGAAGGAAGCCATGCGTGTTTGGAGAAGAAGACAGTAGGAAAGCAGAGATTCAGACGATAGAGCATCTCCGGAACCTCAGCATATTTCTCATTACTGAATCACAAGTACTATTTATTTCATGTTTTTTACTTTTCATAAATACAATCACTCTTATCATTAATCTCCTGACTAAGATTTACAAAATAACCATAGTTTGCTTCAAGCCAACAATCTCCGTGGGATCGACCCTTACTCACGTAAGGTATTACTTGGACGACCCAGTGCACTTCATGGTTAGTTTTGCAGAGTTGTGAAAAGTGTAATCTGACGATCGGATTTTCTATCGGTAAAGAATAAAAGTAATCGCATTGTAAGTATAGTTTCTAAACCAACAAGAAATCCTTTCGTACAAAAGTTTTAATTGTCACAAGTAACAAACCCTTTTATAATTGATAACCGAAGTATTTAAACCTCGGGTCTTCTTCTCAAGGAATTGCAGGGGGTGTTCTTATTATTGATTATGAAAAAGTGTGTTTTGGGGTTTCGGATTAAGATAAAAAGCAAGAATAGCAATGGCAGAGGAAATAAAATAATAACAATAAAAAGCCTTGATTAGGAGAGATTAATCGGAAGTTCTATCCTTGTTAGATTTTTCTCAAGATCAATTGATAATTGAAGGTTGCTTCTACTTAGTTATCCTTTACCAAGTAAAGTAAAAGAAAGTTAAGTAAGTTGGAAGTCTACTTCTATTCACAATTTCTAATCCTCTCCCTTGGGAAGGATTAGCGTTAGTGACTAGAGAGCCAGCCAACAATAAACCCAATTACAATTTAACTCTTGAGTAATTCAACTCAAGGGTCTCCAAATATTAATCAACTCCAAAATCAAGTTAGGATCTAACTTAGAACATCAATTAATAACAAACAATAGAAGAAGTGATAAATCTGAAATACCTCAAATTTCATTAAATAAAAGAAATCAAGCTAAACATGAGAATTCATGAACCAAATTGGAAAAATAAATAAAAGGAACATTGAACCTGTGATGAAGAAGAAATAATCCTAAATCCTAAAACTAAATCCTAAGAGAGAGGAGAGAACCTCTATCTCTAAAAACTACATCTAAAACTAAAAATTAGGAATTATGAGCTGGTTATTATGAATGAATGGATTCCCTCACTTTATAGCCTATGATCTGTGTTTTCTGGGTCGAAAACTGGGTCGAAAACAGCCCAGAAATCGCTGGAGAAGAAATCTGCCACGCTGATTTTCGTCACTGCGACGCGTCTGCGTGGAGCATGCATTCGCGTTGCCTAGCGTCAGAGCAACTATAACATATTATATATCAAATCGAAGCCCCGGACGTTAGCTTTCTAATGCAACTAAAACCGCATCATTTGGACCTCTGTAGCTCAAGTTATGACCGTTTTAGTGCGAGAGGGTCAGGCTGACAGCTTTGCAGTTCCTTCAACTTCTTGTATTCCTTCCACTTTTGCATGCTTCCTTTCCATCCTCCAAGCCATTCTTGCCCTGTAAATCCTGAAATCACTTAACGCACATATCACGGCATCGAATGGTAATAAGAGAGGATTAATATTTGGTAATTTAAAGGCTCAGGAAACATGTTTTCAATCATAGCATAAGATTAGGAAGGAAAACATAAACTCATGCAAATCATATGAATAAGTGGGTAAAGAATTGATAAAAACCACTCAAATGAGTACAAGATAAACCATAAAATAGTGATTTATCATAATCACAATTTCGTGCACCACTGCTCCCTGGCTGGCGTTCAATGCCAGCAATGCTCCCCTCTTGGGGTGTTGAACGGCCAGTTTGGGCTTCCTCACTGGCGTTCAACTCTGACACTCTTTTTGGAGTGTTCTGTTATTACTGTTGTGGATTCTGTCTCTTGACTGATGCACATAATCATGACTCTAACAACTGAAAGGAAAAACAAAATGAAAGCAAATAAATATGGTTGAGTAAAGTTGGGTTGCCTCCCAACAAGCGCTCTTTTAAAGTCACTAGCTTGACCTTTAGGCTCCTTACGGAGGTGTGTATGGGCTAAAATTTTTGCCCCTGATAGTGAATCTTCTTCCTGTCCTCTCGTGAATAAGCTCTACATGCTCTAGAGACAGGACACAGTTCACTATATGTGGTAGGACTGGATTCTTAGTGAAGACAACTCTCATGCCAGGTGAGAGGCCTTCAGTTGCGACTTTCTTGTCCTTCCAGCTTTTAGGTACTTTCGTCTTAGTACCTTTGTGCTTAGAGCTTGTTGAGGGCTGCCCAACACCAAACTTAGAATTGATGTCTGGGGGCTCTGCAGAGCTCTGCACAGAAAGAGAGGGTTGGCACACTAGGTGTTGCACTGTTATCTCTCTTTTAGAGGGAGAATTGGGATGAGGCATCTTGAATAAGATGTGGTCTTCTCCTATCTTTAGGGTTAGTTCTCCCTTAGCCACATTAATGATAGCATTAGCTATGGCTAGGAAAGGTCTTCCAAGGATGACACAGTCATCCTCATCCTCTACTAAGCCATATGGCTTCTTCATGGTCTTGTTTGCCATTTCTAGTGAGATGTATGCAAGTTATACTTCAAGGATTCTCAACTTCTTCATTACAGAGAGTGGCATGAGGTTGATGCTTGACCCTAGGTCACACAGAGCCTTTTCAAAGGTCATAGTGCCTATGGTGCAAGGAATCAGAAAGCGTCTAGGATCTGGAAGCTTCTGAGGTAGCTCTTGCTGAACCAAAGCATGGAGTTCTTTGGTGAGCAGTGGAGGTTCTTCCTCCAGAGGCTTTGTACCAAATAACTTGGTATTTAGCTTCATTAGAGCCCCTAGGAAACGAGCAACTTGCTCTTCCCTAGTGTCTTCATCCTCACTTGAGGATGAGTAGTCAATAGAACTTATGCACTGAAGAAGTGCATTCAAAGGAACCTTAACAGTCTTTATAGTTTTCTTTGGTTCTGGGCTAGAGGGTTCTTGAGTGGGCTTTAAGCACTCAAAGGGTGTGCTATGACTGGTGTTCAACACTAGCTCTGTCAGCTTATTAGGCGTTAAACGCCCTTGTTGTTCACCCTGACTAGCGTTAAACGCCAGTTTCTCTAGCATTCTGGGCGTTGAACGCCCAGTAGGGATGTCCTTGCTGGCGTTCAACGCCAGCTTCCCTGGGTGAGTTCGCGTTGAACGCCCAGTGAAGGATTTTTCACTAGCATTCAATACCTTCCCATTCTCCTCCAATTTGGCCTCAACCTCCATGGTTATGGCCTTGCACTCTTCTCTAGGATTAACCTCAGTATTACTGGAAAGAGTTTCAGGAGGGATCTCAGGGATCCTCTTGCTCAGTCGACCAATTTGTACCTCCAAATTTCTAATGGAGGAACTTGTTTCATTAATGAAACTGTGGGTGGTCTTAGTGAGGCTGCAGACTAGAGTGGCTAAGTCAGAAAGGCTCTGCTTAGAAGTCTCCATATTCCCTTGAGAAGATGAGAATGGTGATCTGTTGTTGAACCTATTCTGGTTCCTACCACCTTGATTGAAACCTTGCTGAGGTTTTTGTTGATCCTTCCATGAGAGGTTAGGATGATTCCTCCATGAAGGGTTGTAAGTGTTTCCATAGGCTTCTCCCATATAATTCACCTCTTCCATAGTGGGTTGATCAAGATCATAAGCTTCATATTCAAGAGAAGCTTCCTGGTTACTGCCAGGTGCAGTTTGCATCCTAGTAAGATGTTGAGATATCATGTTGACCTGTTGGTTTAGAGTCTCAACTTCATGAACTCCTTTCTTCTGAGAGGTTTCATGATTTACAGGATTCCTCTCAGAGGTATACATGAATTGGTTGTTTACAACCATCTCAATGAGCTCTCTTGCTTCTGTAGGCGTTTTCTTCAAGTGGAGAGATCCACCTGTAGAGCTATCCAAGGAAATCTTGGATATCTCAAACAAGCCATCATAGAACATACCTGTGAGAGACCATTCTAAGAGCATGTCAGGAGGACATCTCCTGATCAGCTGCTTGTATCTTTCCCAAGCTTCATAGAGGGATTCACCTTCTCTTTCTCTGAAGGTTTGAACTTCCACTCTAATTTTGCTCACCCTTTAAAGAGGAAAGAACTTAGCCAGAAAATGATTAACTAGCTTTTCCCAAGAGTCAAGACTCTCTCTTGGTTGAGCATCCAACCAAAACTTAGCTCTGTCTTTTAAAGTAAAGGGGAAAAGCATCAGCTTATAGACTTCAGGATCAACTCCATTAGTCTTTACAG
Source organism: Arachis ipaensis (assembly GCF_000816755.2). Lineage (NCBI taxonomy): Eukaryota > Viridiplantae > Streptophyta > Magnoliopsida > Fabales > Fabaceae > Arachis > Arachis ipaensis. The sequence continues at coordinate 46,935,161 of NC_029786.2, forward strand.
TATCACAGATCTATAAAAATTCTACTAAGAACTGATGTGAGTCTTCCAGTGGAAGTCCATGGAATTTGCAGTTCTGTTGCAGAAGAGAGACTAATTGAGGCTTAAGCTCAAAATTGTTAGCTCCAATGGTAGGTACAGCAATGCTTCTGCCATAAAAGTCAGAGGTAGGCATGGTGAAGTCACCAAGGACCTTTCTAGGCTCCTATTGTGGTTCAGCCATGTCCTCAAATTCTTGTTCAAAACTTTTTGAGAGGTCTCTTTCCGGAGTGTTTTACTTTAGCTAGTTGTAAACGCCTCTTTAGAGTCTTAGGTTCAGGATCAAGAGTCAAGAGGGGTTTTTTATCCCTGTTCCTGGTTATAAACAAGAAGAAAAGAAAAAAGAAGGAAAAGAAAGAGACTACCAATAGACAAGAAGCTCCTCCTTAAAGTCAGAAGTAGAGAAAGAAGAAGAAGATAAAAAATAAAAATAAAAATAAATAAAAGAAGTAAAAAAATACCTTGGAAATAGTAGATGAGAGTAAATAAAAGAAGATAGAATAAAAAGACGGAAAAGAAATCACAAGAAAGCTTTTTGTACTTGGACAAAAGAGCTTTTAGTGAGATGTGAAGAAGAAAGGAAAGAAGATAAAGAAGTTGAGGTAGACCAAGAGAAGGAAGAAGAGTTGAATAATATAGATGTGAGAAGAAAAGCAGTATAAATAGAAGAAGTAAATAAGAATTAAAATAATTTTTTTGTTTTATTTATTTAATTAATTAATTTTCAAAAATTAGATTAAATTAATTTTAAAAAAGATTTGAATTTTAATTGTTAAATTTTCGAAAATAGAGGAGGGAAGAGAAGAAGAAGTTTTCAAAAATTAAGAGAGATGAGAGTTAGTTAGGTAGTTTTGAAAAAGAAGAGAGAGAAGATGGAGATATTTTTTCGAAAATTAAGGAAGAGAAGAGTTAGTTAGGAGGTTTTCAAAAATAAGAGATAGAAGATAAGAAGTAGTTTTCGAAAATTTGAGAAGAGAGAGTTAGTTAGGTGGTTTTGAAAAAGATGAGAGAGAAGATAAGATATTAATTAAGAAAAGATAAAAAAATAGAAATAAAAGATAAGATAAGAAAAGATTTAAAATTAAAATTTGAAATTAGAAAAAGATAAAATTTTGAAATTTGATTTTAAAAAAGATATGACTAAAAAAATTTGAATTTTGAAAAAGATAAGATAAGATTTTTAAATTTTGAAAAATATATGAAAAAGATAAGACTTTTGAAAAAGATAAGATTTTTAATTTTGACAAAATTTGATTTTTGAAAACTCGACAACTAAGATATGATAAGATAAAATTTAAAAATTAAAATATGAATTTTTTTTTTATAATTTTCAAAAATTAGGTAGAAAAGATAAGAAAAGATATTATTTTTTTTGAATTTTATGATGAAAGAGAAAAATACACAAAAGACACAAGACTTAAAATTTTTAGATCTAGCACCCTTGTTTTTCGAAAACTTTTAGAGGAAAACACCAAGGGACACCAAACTTAGAAATTTTAAGATCAAGACACATACAAGACTCAAGAACACCTTGAAGACTCACAAGAACACGAAGAAAAAAATTTAAAGACTCAAAGAACTTAAGAACATAAAAAAGAATATCAAACTTAAAATTTTTAGAAAACTAAAACAAAATTTTTGAAAAACATAAAGAAAAACACAAGAAAATAGTAAACTTAGAGATTTGACACAAGATTAAACTAAGGAAAAATTATTTTTGAAAATTTTTAGAAAATAGGACTCAAAGAGAATGCAAGACTCAACAGGAACATTAACACTGTGACTCAAAGAAAACAATTTAGAGGATGCCAAAAATAAACTACATGAAAAAGGTTTTTGAAAGAGTTTAAAAATTTTTGAAATTGAAAAGCGTGAACATGCAGGACTCAAACCAAGAACAAAAATTAAACAAAGAAAAGAAAAATATTTTTGAAAGGATTTTTGTGATTTTCAAAAATTTGAAGAAGAGTAAAATAAAAATAAAAGACTCAAAGACTTAAACCAAGAACACAAATTGAACAAAGAAAAGAAAAATACTTTTGAAAAGCTTTTAAGAATTTTTCAAAATAAATAGAAGAAGAAGAAAACAAAAATTAAAGACTCAATTAAAATAATGTAAAATAAACTTACCAGATCTAAGGAGCAAAACAATCCGGCAGTTTGCCCAAACTCAACAATCCCCGGCAATGGCGCCAAAAACTTGGTTGCGCGTGTACGCAAAATCCACACTACTTCGTATAACAGCAGCAATACTAGCAAGTGCACTGGGTCGTCCAAGTAATACCTGAGCGAGTCAGGGTCGATCCCACGAGGATTGTGGCTTATGGTTGTCTTGCAAATCTTAGTCAGGCGGAATCAAAAGTTGTTTGATTAAGAAGTTAGCTATTAGGAATTATATGATGGGAATATAGTTGAGAGTCAGAGTTGCCTTGTCTTTCTGAATTAACTCTGGTACTATTATGTTCTTTGCTTGTGAATGACCTTTGTCAAAGGCAGGCTGTAAGTGATCAAAGCCATTGCCCGTGGCCATTGATCTCCTCTGCTACAGGTTGAACACGCCATGGCCATTGGCCGTGGTTACTTAATCTGACGAAGGGTGAAGCGCATAGCAATCCATTCTCTTGGCGATCCTACTCAAAATGCCACAGACAAGGTCGAATTTTCCGGATCAGAGAATGCTGCTTCTTTGGATTCTAGCCTATACCACAGAGACTCTAATCTCCCTAGAGATCGGCCAAACTGGTGTCTCGAGAAGTCCCCAAACGAAATCGTGGATTAACCATCTGAGAGATGTATAGACATAGCTGTTGGCTCGTGCTTTTCTTCCAGGTACTCACACGAACCCAAGTAGACGTGGGTGTTTGTCAGGAACGTTCATCTTAATGTGATGAACAGAGCTAATTTGTCAGATCATCCTGCTCACCACGATGAAGATTGGAATATACATCTTAGCGATAGATCAAACACGGATCTAAGAAGAAATAATAGTACTTTTATTAATTCATAGGACTCAGCAGGGCTCCTCCCCTCAACCTAGGAGGTTTAGAAACTCATACTGAAAATAAAAACAAAGTGAAAATGTGAATAATGAGAAAAGTGATGTCAGTTCTCCCGCCCCCTAGTTCGAATTACATGAACATAATCCCTTAAATACTAAACAGATGACTAGTAAGGGTAAAACAGTCTATCTACTGCTAAAATCCACTTCTGGAGCCCACTTGGTAAGTGTTTGGTTTGAGCTTTGATGAGATCCACGTGCTATGAGGCTCCTTGGCCGTGGAATGCCAGCTAGGGGGTCTTCTCTGGGCCTTTGGACGCTGGGCTCTGCTCTTTGGGCACTGGACGCTTGGAAGGGGGCAGAAAGCTAACGTTGAACGCCAATTTTGGGCCTTCTAATCCGAAGCAAAGTATAGACTATTATATATTGCTGGAAATCCCTCGAAGTCAGCTTTCCATAGCCGTTGAGAGGACTCCATTTAGACTTCTGTAGCTCCAAAAAAGCTCTTCTGAATGCAGGCAGGTCAGATTTAGACAGCATCTGCAGTGCTTTCTTTGTCTCTGAATCAGACTTCTGCTCCAACTCCTCAATTTCAGCCAAAAAATACCTAAAATTGCCCAAAAATACAAAAACTCATAGTAGAATCCAAAAATGTGAATTTAACACTAAAACCTATAAAAACTTAATAAAAACTAAATAAAAACTACTAAAAACTATATGAAAGTGATGCCAAAAAGCGTATAAAATATCCGCTCATCAAGAAGACAGGAAGAAAGTTCATTGTAAGGGGTGAAAATCTGAGCCCATACTCACCTTCGTAAGGAGCTAACCGTCAATCTAATGATGTTAAAGAAGCGCTTGTTGGGAGGAAACCCAACCTTAATTAATTATTTATTTCCTTTTATTTTGTTTTTCTTTTAGGGTTATGATCATATGCAGTAGTCAGAACAAAAATAGAATTCACAGCAGTGAAAACAGAAGACTATGGATGGAGTATTATTAAAGTTGAACGCCAGCCAGGGAGCTCTAGCTGGGCGTCCAACGCCACTAATGGGCAGCATTGCTGGCGTTGAACACCAGCCAGGGAGCAGACCCTAGGCGTTCAAATGCCAGTGCAGAGAGTAGGGAATCTGAATTCCCTAACCCCTCAGGACCAGTAGGTCCCACAGCATCTTCACCTACTCCCACTTTCTTTCACACTTCTCCACACACTTCCCTATAAACCCTAGCCCAATCACATCCATATCACTTCTCCAAAACCATCATAACTCCCACCAACCCCCACCCACTTCAAAATCAAATTTTCCACCCAAAACCCAACCCATGGCCAAACCCTACCCATCCACACTCCTATAATACCCTTCTTCATAACCCCTTATACAAACACCTCTCATACATTCATAAGACCCACAAGGTCGAGCCCTTTCTCTCCCTCTATCTTCTTTTATTTTCTCCTTCTTCTACTCCATTCTTCTCTTTTCTTTATTTTTGCTCGAGGACGACCAAAGTTTTAAGTTTGGTGTTGGAAAAGCCTAGCTTTTTTTCTTTCCATTACCATTCATGGCACCCAAGGTTGGAGAATCCTCTAGAAAGAGGAAAGGAAAGGCAGTAGCCGCCACCTCTGAATCTTGGAAGATGGAGAGATTCATCACCAAAGCTCATCAAGACCACTTCTATGAAGTAGTGGCAGAGAAGAAAGTGATCCCTGAGGTCCCTTTCAAGCTTAAGAAGAATGAGTATCCGAAAATCCGAAGAAAGATCCGGAGAAGAGGTTGGGAAGTCCTAATCAATCCCATTCAAGATGTTAGGATTCTATTAGTGCAAGAGTTCTATTCTAATGCATGGGTTACAAAAGATCATGACACTAGTGTGAACCCAAATCCAAGGAATTGGATCACCATGTTCCGAGGGAGAATCTTAGATTTCATCCCGAATAGTGTGAGGTTGGCGTTCAACTTGACTCTAATACAAGGAGACCCACATCCTTACACTAGGAGAGTCAACTTTGGTAAGAGATTGGATCAAGTACTCTCAGACATCTGTGTGGAAAGAGCACAGTGAAAAAGGGATTCCCAAGGCATGCCCATTCAACTAAGAAGTGTTGACCTAAAGCCCATAGCTAGAGGATGGTTGGAATTCATCCAACGTTCCATCATCCCACTAGCAACCAGTCAGAAGTGACTGTTGACAGAGCCATCATGATTCATTGCATCATGATTGGAAGTGAGGTGGAAGTACATGAGGTGATTCCTCAAGAACTATACAAGATAGCTGAGAAGCCTTCCACCAATGCAAGGTTGGCATTCCCACACCTCATCTGTCATCTATGCAATTCAGCTGGAATTGTCATAGAAGGAGATATCTCCATTGGGGAGGACAAGCCCATCACTAAGAAGAGGATGGAGCAAACTAGAGAGCATGCACATGAGCCTATGCAGCTGCCTCAGCATGAGATCCCTGAGATGCCTCAAGGGATGTATTTTCCTCCTCAAAGCTATTGAGATCAATGTCATACTTCTCTTGGAGAACTAAGCACTAACATGGAGTAATTAAGGGTGGAGCATCAAGAGCACTCCACCACCCTCAATGAAATAAGAGAAGATCAAAGAGCCATAAGAGAAGAACAAAAACCAATTGACGGTCGAGGAGAAATTTCATCTTCCGAATCTCGATTAATTGAATCTCCGGCTCCCGGCATTATTTTGAGATGTTCCGTATATGAGCCGTGAGCCTGTTTCTGGATCTCTACTTTATGGAAACAATATTATTTTGGGTGCCATTATTCCTACTTCGGCGGCTATCACAGTCAACTCTAACAATTTTTATTACTTTTTAATAATTTAATAATCGATTTAATAAAGTACTAAGGGCAGGGGCGGATAGCGGGAAACGAACCCGCGTCTTCTACGACTATGATATTTTTTGGGCATTTCTAATAATATCCAGTCTTATTCCTATTTTGGCATTTCTAATTTCTGGAATTTTAGCCCCAATTAGCAAAGGTTTTATGTCTCTTACCAGTTCTTCCCCCCGAATTGAGACCCATTATTCAAATTGATGGGGGAAAACTAATGAGCTCATATATTAAGGGTTATAAGGGAAGAGCAACAAAAGCAAATGAGTGATATTGAAGAGATCAAGCATCACATTGGATCCTCAAGGAGGAGCACTAGCCGCCATCATTAAAGGTGGATTCGTTCTCTTTTACTCCTTTTCCTGTTATCATTTTTCTGTTTTCTGTTATATTTTATCTGTTCTCTTGTTCTTGTTGCATGATCATTTGTATTTATGCCTTAAAGATGTAAAATGTTCCATATATCTCTCACCTTGCTTAAAAGAAAATTTTATTTGAAAAGAATTGAGAGATGCATGAATTTCAAGTTTATAATAAGAATAGTTTAATTATGTTGATGTGGTGGCATTGCTTTTGTTTTCTGAATGTATGATTAAACAGTGCATATTTGAAGTTGAAATTTTAGAATGTTGGCTCTTGAAAGAATAAGGAAAAAGGAAAAGTATTATTGGTAATCTAAAAAATCTAAATAAATTGATTCTTGAAGCAAGAAAAAGCAACAAAAAGAAAAAAAAAAAGCTTGCATGCAAAAAAAAAGTGGCAAAAAAAAATAAATAGAAAAAAAGAGAAAAAACAAGCAGAAAAAGCCAATAGCTCTTTAAACCAAAAGGCAAGAGCAAAAAGCCAGTAACTCTTTAAACCAAAAGGCAAGGGTAAAAGGATCCAAGGCTTTGAGCATCAGTGGATAGGAGGGCCTAAAGGAATAAAATCCTAGCCTAAGCGGCTCAACCAAGCTGTCCCTAACCATGTACTTGTGGCGTGAAGGTGTCAAGTGAAAAGCTTGAGACTGAGCAGTTAAAGTCATGATCCAAAGCAAAAAGAGTGTGCTTAAGAACTCTAAACACCTCTATCTGGGGATTCTAACAAAGCTAAATCACAATCTGAAAAGGTTCACCCAGTTAAAGTGTCTGTGGCATCATTATATCCAGTGGTAATACTGGAAAACAAGGTGTTTAGGGTCATGGCCAAGACTCTAAAAGTTGTGTTCAAGAATAAAAAAGAACTGAACTACGAGAGTCAATAATATCATCTAGATTCTATGTTCTTAAAGAGACCAACATTTTTGAGTTTCAATGGATAGTGAGATGCCAAAACTATTCTGAAGAAAAAAGCTACTAAGTCCCCCTCATCTAATTGTAACTAAGCTTCATTGGAAACTTATAGATTTATTGTATCTTAATTTTCTTTTCTATCCTACTATGTTTTTAGTTGCTTGGGGACAAGCAACAGTTTATGTTTGGTGTTGTGATGAGCGGGTATTTTATACGCTTTTTGGCATTATTTTCATATAGTTTTTAGTATGTTTTGTTTAGTTTTTATTTAGTTTTTATAGGTTTTAGTGCTAAATTCACATTTTTTATTCTACTATAAGTTTTTGTGTTTTTGTGCAATTTTAATTTCTGGCTGAAATTGAGGAGCTGGAGCAAAAATCTGATTCAGAGACAGAGAAAGTACTGCAGATGTTGTCTGCATCTGACATCCTTGCATTCGGAAGAACATTTCTGGAGTTACAGAAGTCCAAATGGAGCGTTCTTAATGGCTATGGAAATCTGACTTCCAGAGCTTTCCAGCAATGTATAATAGTCTATATTTTGCTTCAGATTAGAAGGCTCAAACCTGGCGTCCAACGCCAGCTTCTTGCCCCCTTCCAGGCGTCCAACGCCCACAAAGCAGAGACCAGCGTTCAAACGCCCAAAAAGGACCCCCTAGCCAGCATTCAACGCCCTAGAAGCCTCATATCATGTGGATCTCATCAAAGCTCAGCCCAAACACTCACTAAGTGGGCCCTAGAAGTTGATTTTAGCACTAGAAAGACTGTTTTACCCTTTCTTGTCATTAGTTTAGTATTTAAAGTAGAAGATCACACTTTGTTATGGATCTTCGCCCATCATACATGGTGCACAAAATTGTGATCATCAATGGCGCCAACAGCTTGGTACGCACAATTGTAATCTCAACTCCTTGTCACAACTCCGCACAACTAACCAGCAAGTGCACTGGGTTGTCCAAGTAATAAACCTTACGTGAGTAAGGGTCGATCCCATGGAGATTGTCGGCTTGAAGCAAGCTATGGTCATCTTGTAAATCTCAGTCAGGCGGATTCAAATGGTTATGGAGAATTGATAATTAAAAGATGAATAAGACATAAAATAAAGATAGAGATACTTATGTAATTCATTAGTAGGAATTTCAGATAAGCGTATGACGATGCTTTGTTCTTTCTGAACCTCTGCTTTCTTATTGCCTTCTTCCAATCATTCATACTCCTTTCCATGGCAAGCTTATGTTAGGTTTCACCGTTGTCAATGGCTACCTCCCGTCCTCTCAGTGAAAATGGTCCAAATGCGCTGTCACCGCACGGCTAATCAGCTGTTGGTTCTCGATCATATTGGAATAGGAACCATTGATCCTTTTGCGTCTATCACTACGCCCAACAATCACGAGTTTGAAGCTCGTCACAGTCATCCCTTCCCAGATCCTACTCGGAATACCACAGACAAGGTTTAGACTTTCCGGATCTCAAGAATGCTGCCAATTGATTCTAGCCTATACCACGAAGACTCTGATCTCATGGAATGGAAGGCTCGGTTGTCAGGCGAGGCAACCATGCGTCATGAATCAGGAGGCTAAGAGATACACACTCAAGCTATTGCAAGTAGAACAGAGGTGGTTGTCAGGCACGTATTCATAGGTGAGAATGATGATGAGTGTCACGGATCATCACCTTCGTCAGGTTGAAGAACGAGTGTATATCTTAGAGAAGAAGTAGGCATGAATTGAATAAAAAACAATAGTACTTTGCATTAATTCATGAGGAACAGCAGAGCTCCACACCTTAATCTATGGTGTGTAGAAACTCTACCGTTGAAAATACATAAGAACAAAAGGTCTAGGCATGGCCGAATGGCCAGCCTCCCCAAAGCATGAACATACAAGTTCCAAGATGAAAAGTATGATCAAGTGTGTAAAATACAATAGCCAAAGGTTCTATTTGTAGAAAACTAGTAACCTAGGGTTTACAGAAATGAGTAAATGATATAGAATCCACTTCCGGGCCCACTTGGTGCGTGCTTGGACTGAGCATTGAAGCTTTCACGTGTAGAGACTTTTCTTTGAGTTAAACGCCAGCTTTTGTGCCAGTTTGGGCGTTTAACTCCAGCTTTTATGCCAGTTCTGGCGTTTTGACGCCAGAATTTCTATGCTGACTTGGAACACCGGTTTGGGCCATCAAATCTCGGGCAAAGTATGGACTATTATATATTGCTAGAAAGCCCAGGATGTCTACCTTCCAACACAATTGAGAGCGCGCCAATTGGGTTTCTGTAACTCCAGAAAATCTACTTCAAGTGCAGGGAGGTTAGAATCCAACAGCATCTGCAGTCCTTTTTCAGCCTCTGAATCAGATTTTTGCTTAGGTCCCTCAATTTCAGCCAGAAAATACCTGAAATCATAGAAAAACACACAAACTCATAGTAAAGTCCAGAAATGTGATTTTTATTTAAAAACTAATAAAAACATAATAAAAACTAACTAAAATATACTAAAAACATACTAAAAACAATGCCAAAAAGCATATAAATTATCCGCTCATCACAACACCAAACTTAAATTGTTGCTTGTCCCCAAGCAACTAAAAATCAAATAGGATAAAAAGAATAGAGTATACAATGAATTCCAAAAACATCTATGAAGATTAGTCTTAATTAGATGAGCGGGGCTATTTGCTTTTTGCTTCTGAACAGTTTAGGCATCTCACTTTATCTTTTGAAGTTTAGAATGATTGGCATCTATGGGAACTCAGAATTCAGATAGTGTTATTGATTCTCCTAGTTCAGTATGTTGATTCTTGAACACAGCTACTTTATGAGTCTTGGCCGTGACCCTAAGCATTTTGTTTTCCAGTATTACCACTGGATACATAAATGCCACAGACACATAACTGGGTGAACCTTTTCAGATTGTGACTTAGTTTTGCTAGAGTCCCCAATTAGAGGTGTCCAAAGCTCTTAAGCACACTCTTTTTTGCTTTGGACCACGACTTTAACCGCTCAGTCTCAAGTTTTTACTTGACACCTTCACGCCACAAGAACATGGTTAGGGACAGCTTGGTTTAGTCGCTTAGGCCAGGATTTTATTCCTGTGGGCCCTCCTATCCATTGATGCTCAAAGCCTTTGATCCTTTTTATTTTACCCTTGCCTTTTGGTTTAAAGGGCTATTGGCTTTTTCTGCTTGCTTTTCTTCTCTTTTTTTTTTCTTTTCTCTCTTTTTTTTTCGCCATTTTTTTTTCTATTCACTGCTTTTTCTTGCTTTAAGAATCATTTTTATGATTTTTCAGATCATCAATAACATTTCTCCTTTTCCATCATTCTTTCAAGAGCCAACAATTTTAATATTCATAAACAACAAATTCAAAAATATGCACTGTTCAAGCATTCATTCAGAAGAATAAAAAGTATTGCCACCACATCAAAATAATTAAACTATTTTAAAATTCAAAATTCATGTACTTTTTTTTTCTTTTTTCAATTAAAAACATTTTTCATTTAAGAAAGATGATGGATTCATAGGACATTCATAACTTTAAGACATAGACTCTAAGACACTACTGATCACGTAATAAAGACACAAACATAGATAAACATAAAGTATAATTTTCGAAAAATAGAAAATAAAGAGTAAGGAAATTAAAGAACGGGTCCACCTTAGTGATGGCGGCTAGTTCTTCTTCTTGAAGATCTTATGGAGTGCTTGAGCTCCTCAATGTTGCTCCTCTCTCATGACTCTTTGATCTTCTCTAATTTCATGAAGGAGGATGGATTGCTCTTGGTGCTCCACCCTTAGTTATCCCATATTGGAACTTAATTCTCCTAGGGAGGTGTTACTTTGCTCCCAATAATTTTGTGGAGGAAAATACATCCCTTGAGGTATCTCAGGAATTTCATGATGAGGAATTTCCTCATGCTCTTGTCCATGAGTGGGATCTCTTGTTTGCTCCATCCTTTTCTTAGTGATGGACTTGTCCTCATCAATGAGGATGTCTTCCTCTATGTCAATTCCAGCTGAATTACAAAGGTGATAAATGAGATGAGGGAAGGCTAACCTTGACAAAGTAGAGGACTTGTCCGCCACCTTATAGAGTTCTAGGGATATAACCTCATGAACTTCTACTTCCTCTCCAATCATGATGCTATGGATCATGATAGCCCGGTCTATAGTAACTTCAAACCGGTTGCTAGTGGGAATGATTGAGCGTTAGTAAACTCCAAACCATCCCCTAGCCACGGGCTTGAGGTCATGCCTTCTTAGTTGAACCGGCTTCCCTCTTGAATCTCTCTTCCATTGAGCGCCCTCTTCACAAATAGGGGTGTGCATCTCCTTGCATCATTGGCAAGTTGAATGCCAACCTTACATTTTCCGGACTGAAATCTAAGTATTTTCCCTGAACCATTGTAAGCCAATTCTTTGGGTCCGGGTTCACACTTTGATCATGGTTCTTGGTGATCCATGCATTGGCATAGAACTCTTAAACCATTAAGATCCTGACTTATTGAATGGGGTTGGTGAGAACTTCCCAACCTCTTCTTCGAATCTCATGTTGGATCTCCGGATATTCACCCTTTTTGAGCTTGAAAGGGACCTCGGGAATCACTTTCTTCTTGGTCACAACTTCATAGAAGTGGTCTTGATGCACCCTTGAGATGAATCTCTCCATCTCCCATGACTCGGAGGTGAAAGCTTTTGCCTTCCCTTTTCTCTTTCTAGAGGTTTCTCCGGCCTTTGGTGCCATAAATGGTTATGAAAAAACAAAAAGCAACACTTTTACCACACCAAACTTAGAAGGTTTGCTCGTCCTCGAGCAAAAGAAGGAAGAAGAGAGTAGAGGAAGAAGAAATAGAGGAGATGGAGGGGGGTAGTGTTTCGGCCAAGAGGGTGAAGTAGTGTGTAAGATGTGTGAAAATAAAGGAGTGAAGATGGTTTATATAGGAGTGGAGAGAGGTACTTGGGTTCGGCCATGTATGGGTGGGTTTAGGAGGAAAAGTGGTTTGAATTTGAATGGTGAGGTAGGTGGGGTTTTATGATGGATGGGTGTGGATTGGTGAAGAGTTTATGGAGAAGAAGGTGGGATTTGATAGGTGAAGGGTTTTTAGGGAAGAGGTATTGAGTTGATTGGTGAAGGGTATTTGGGGAAGGGCATTATGGGTAGGTGTGAAGAAGAGAGAGAGTGAGTTGAGGTTGGTGGGGATCCTGTGGGGTCCACAGATCCTGAGGTGTCAATGATTTCTCATCCCAACACCAATTAGGCGTGCAAAACGCCCTCTGCTGCCAATCCTGGCATTAAACGCCAGGTTGCTGCCCATTTTTGGTGTTTAACGCCAGCTTCTTGCCCTTTTCTAGCGTTAAACGCCAGTCTGGTACCCATTTCTGGCGTTAAACGCCCAGAATGGTGCCAAACTAGGCGTTTAACGCCCATTCTGCTGCCCTTACTGGCGTTTAAACGCCAGTAGGCTTCTCCTCCAGGGTGTGCTATTTTTCATTCTGTTTTTAGTTTGTTTTTGCTTTTTCAATTATTTTTTTGACTTCACATGATCATCAACCTATAGAAAACATAAAATAACAATGGAAAATAGAAATTCAACATAGATAAGTAAAATTGGGTTGCCTCCCAACAAGCGCTTCTTTAATGTCAATAGCTTGACAGTGGGCTCTCATGGAGCCTCACAGAAACTCAGAGCATGATGATGGCCTCTCAACACCAAACTTAGAGTTTGGTTGTGGCCTCCTGATGAGCGGATAATTTATACACTTTTTGGCATTATTTTTACATAGTTTTCAGTATGATTTAGTTAGTTTTTAGTATATTTTTATTAGTTTTTAAATAAAATTCACATTTCTGGACTTTACTATGAGTTTGTGTGTTTTTTTGTGATTTCAGGTATTTTTTGACTGAAATTAAGGGACTTGAGCAAAAATCAGATTCAGAGGTTGAAGAAGGACTGCAGATTGGTATGTGAAATTGTTACTCAGGTTGTGCATTATTGTTCGAAATTGATTCCCTGGCGATGGCACCAAAAACGGATGCACAGAACCATGGTCTAAACATATCTTCACAACTTCGCATAACTAACCAGCAAGTGCACTGGGTCGTCCAAGTAATACCTTACGTGAGTAAGGGTCGAATCCCACGGAGATTGTTGGTATGAAGCAAGCTATGGTCACCTTGTAAATCTCAGTCAGGCGGATATAAAATAGTTATGGAGTTTTCGAAAATAATACTAAAATAAGGATATAAATACTTATGTAAATCATTGGTGAGAATTTCAGATAAGCGTATGGAGATGCATTCATTCCTCTGAACCTCTGCTTTCCTGCTGTCTTCATCCAATCAGTCTTACTCCTTTCTATGGCTGGCTTTGTATAAGGATGTCACCGGTGCCAATGGCTACTTTCAATCCTCTCGGGAAAATGGTCCAAATGCTCTGTCACAGCACGACTAATCGTCTGGAGGCATCACCCTTGTCGTTGGTTGCATCCTATTCCTCTCTGTGAAAATGGTCCGATGCGCTGTCACTGCATGGCTAATCATCTTGGAGGTTCTCGATCATATTGGAATAGAATTTACTATCCTTTTGCGTCTGTCACTACGCCCAGCACTCGCGAGTTTGTAGTTCGTCACAGTCATTCAATCCCAGAGTCCTACTCGGAATACCACGGACAATGTTTAGACTTTTCGGACTCTCATGAATGCCGCCATCAATCTAGCTTATACCACGAAGATTCTGATTAAGATATCTAAGAGATACTCATTCAATCTAATGTAGAACGGAAGTGGTTGTCAGGCACGCATTCATAGGGAATGATGATGATTGCCATGTTCATCATATTCAGGTTGAAGTGCGAATGAATATCTTAGAAGCGAAATAAGATGAATTGAATAGAAAACAGTAGTACTTTGCATTAATCTTTGAGGAACAGCAGAGCTCCACACCTTAATCTATGGAGTGCAGAAACTCTACCGTTGAAAATACATAAGTAATGGAGGTCCAGGCATGGCCGAATGGCCAGCCCCCAAACGTGATCAATAGATCAAAAGATAATCCAAAGATGATTCCATAGACGTCTAATACAATAGTAAAAGGTCCTATTTATAATAAACTAGCTACTAGGGTTTACAGAAGTAAGTAATTGATGCATAAATCTATTTCCGGGGCCCACTTAGTGTGTGCTTGGGCTGAGCTTGAAGTCTACACGTGGAGAGGTCATTCTTGGAGTTGAACGCTAGCTTTTGTGCCAGTTTGGGCGTTGAACTCCACTTTGCAACTTGTTTCTTGCGCTAGACGCCAGAATTGGGCAGAGAGCTGGCGTTGAACGCCGGTTTGCGTCCTCTAAACTTGGTCAAAGTATAGACTATTATATATTGCTGGAAAGCCCTGGATGTCTACTTTCCAACGCAATTGGAAGCGCGCCATTTTAAGTTCTGTAGCTCCAGAAAATCCATTTTGAGTGCAGGGAGGTCAGAATCCAACAGCATCAACAGTCCTTCTTCAACCTCTGAATCTGATTTTTGCTCAAGTCCCTCAATTTCAGCCAGAAAATACGTGAAATCATAGAAAAACACACAAACTCATAGTAAAGTCCAGAAATATGAATTTAACATAAAAAATAATGAAAACATCCCTAAAAGTAACTAGATTCTACTAAAAATATACTAAAAACAATGCCAAAAAGCGTATAAATTATCCGCTCATCATCAATCCATACACATTATTACATTTTTTAGCTTCAAGTAAATATCCCCAGTTTTCTCACAAACAACTAAACAAACAAACAAACTTCCTAAAAATAACCTCAAAGCCTAAATCACACAATTGACTAACACTAAGTAAATTATGTTTCAAACCATGTACAAGAAGAACATCATTTATACAAGATGAAAAATTTTTACCAACTTTCCCAATAACTAGATTCTACTAAAAACATACTAAAAACAATGCCAAAAAGCGTATAATTTATCCGCTCATCACAACACCAAACTTAAATTGTTGCTTGTCCCCAAGCAACTGAAAATCAAATAGGATAAAAAGAAGAGAATATACTATAAATTTCAAACTATCAATGAAACATAGCTCCGATCAAATGAGTGGGACTTATAGCTTTTTGCCTTTTGAATAGTTCTGGCATCTCACTTTATTCATTGAGGTTCAGAATGATTGGCATCTATAGGAACTCAGAGTTCAGATAGTGTTATTGATTCTCCTAGTTCAATATGATGATTCTTGAACATAGCTATTTTATGAGTCTTGGCCGTGGCCCTAAGCACTTTGTTTTCTAGTATTACCACCGGATACATAAATGCCACAGACACAAAATTGGGTGAACCTTTTCAGATTGTGACTCAGCTTTGCTAAAGTCCCCAATTAGAGGTGTCCAGGGTTCTTAAGCACACTCTTTTTTTTTTTACTTTGGACCTTGACTTTAACCGCTCAGTCTCAAGTTTTCACTTGACACCTACACGCCACAAGCACATGGTTAGGGACAGCTTGGTTTAGCCGCTTAGACCATGATTTTATTCCTGTAGGCCCTCCTATCCACTGATACTCAAAGCCTTAGGATCCTCTTTATTTACCCTTGCCTTTTGGTTTTAAGGGTTATTGGCTTTTTGCTCTTGCCTCTTGGTTTTAAGAGCTTTTGGCTTTTTCTGCTTGCTTTTTCTTTCTATTTTTTTTTCGCCTATTTTTTTTTCTGCAAGCTTTGTTCTTTGCTGCTTTTTCTTGCTTCAAGAATCATTTTTATGATTTTTCAGATTATCAAATAACATGTCTCCTTGTCATCATTCTTTCAAGAGCCAACATATTTAACATTCATAAACAACAACTTCAAAAGACATATGCACTGTTCAAGCATTCATTCAGAAAACAAGAAGCATTGTCACCACATCAATATAATTAAACTAAGTTCAAGGATAAATTCAAAACTCATGTACTTCTTGTTCTTTTGAATTAAAACATTTTTCATTTTAAGAGAGGTGATGGATTCATAGGACATTCTTAACTTTAAGACAAAGTTACTAACTACTAATGATCATGTAATGAAGACACAAACATAGATAAGCACTTAACATAGAAAACGAAAAACAGAGAATGTAAGAACAAGGAATGAATCCACCTTAGTGATGGTGGCGTTTTCTTCTTGAGGAACCAATGATGTCCTTGAGCTCTTCTATGTCTCTTCCTTGTCTTTGTTGCTCCTCCCTCATTGCTTTTTGATCTTCTCTGATTTCATGGAGTATGATGGAGTGCTCTTGATGTTCCACACTTAATTGTCCCATGTTGGAACTTAATTCTCCTAGGGAGGTGTTGATTTGCTCCCAATAGTTATGCATTGGCATAGAACTCTTGAACCATTAGGATGCCGACTTGTTGGATGGGGTTTGTTAGAACTTCCCAACCTCTTCTTTGGATTTCATGTCGGATCTCCGGATACTCATTTCTTTTGAGTTTGAAAGGGACCTCAGGGATCACCTTCTTCTTGGACACAACATCATAGAAGTGGTCTTGATGGGCTTTGGAGATGAATCTTTCCATCTCCCATGACTCGGAGGTAGAAGCTTTTGTCTTCCCTTTCCCTTTTCTAGAGGATTCTCCGGTCTTAGGTGCCATCAATGGTAATGAAAAAACAAAAAGCTTATGCTTTTACCACACCAAACTTAGAATTTTGCTCGCCCTCGAGCAAGAGAAGAAAGAATAGATGAAGAAGAAGAAGAAAATATGGAGAGGAGGGGGGATGTGTGTTTCGGCCAAGAAGAGAAAGGAGGGTTGTGTTGTGTGAAAATGAGGAGGAATGGAGGGCTATATATAGGGAAGGGAGGGGGGTAAGTTCGGCCATTTAGGGTGGGTTTGGGTGGGAAATTGATTTTGAATTTTGAAGGTAGGTGGAGTTTATGAGGTAGGTTTATGGGGAAGAGTGGATGGATGTGAGTGGTGAAGAGGTGATGGGAAAGAGAGATTGAGGTGATTGGTAAAGGGTTTTGGGGAAGAGTTTTTATGGGATTGTGTGAAAGAGGGGTGAGAAGAAGTGAGTGGAGGTAGGTGGGGATCCTGTGGGGTCCACAGATCCTGAGGTAATCCTGTGGGGTCTACAGATCCTGAGGTGTTCAAGGATTTACAACCTTGCACCAAATTAGGCATGTAAAATGCCCTTGCACACAACTCTGGGCGTTCAGCGCCAGGTTGGTGCCCATTTTGGGCGTTCAACGCCCATTTGTTGCCCATTTCTGGCGTTGAACGCCAGAACCATGCTTGTTCTGGGCGTTCAGCGCCAGCTCTTCTCCAGGGTGCAATTCTGGCATTCAGCGCCCAGATGCTGCCCATTTTGGGCGTTCAGCGCCCAGATACTGCCCATTTTGGGCGTTCAGCGCCAGAACCATGCTCTGTTCTGGCGTTGAACGCCAGACAGGTGCTTCCTCCAGGGTGTGATTTTTCTTCCGCTGTTTTTGATTCTATTTCTAAATTTTTCGTTTATTTTGTGACTCCACATGATCATGAACCTAAGAAAACATGAAAAATAAAAATAAAATTAGATAAATAAACATTGGGTTGCCTCCCAACAAGCGCTTCTTTAATGTCAATAGCTTGACAGTGGGCTCTCATAGAGCCTCACAGGTCTTCCTAGGATGATGGATTCATCCTCTTCCTTTCCAGTATCTATGACTATGAAATCAGTAGGGATGTAAAGGCCTTCAACCTTTACTAACACGTCCTCTACTTGTCCATAAGCCTATTTTCTTGAATTGTCTACCATCTCTAATGAGATTTTAGCAGCTTGCACCCCATAGATTCTCAGTTTCTCTATTACAGAGAGGGGCATGAGGTTTATTCCTAAACCAAGGTCACACAGAGCCTTAAAGATCATGGTGCCTATGGTACAAGGTATTATGAACTTTCCAGGATCCTGTCTCTTCTGATGCAATGTCAGTTGATCCAGATCACTTAGTTCATTGGTGAACAAGGGAGGTTCATCTTCCCAAGTTTCAATACCAAATAATTTGGCATTTAGCTTCATGATTGCACCAAGGAACTTGGCAGCTTGCTCTTCAGTAACATCTTCATTCTCTTCAGAAGAGGAATACTCATCAGAGCTCATGAATGGCATAAGGAGGTTCAATGGAATCTCTATGGTCTCTAGATGAGTCTCAGATTCCTTAGGTTCCTCCGAGGGAAGCCCTTTATTGATCACTGGACGTCCCAGGAGGTCTTCCTCCTTGGGATTCACGTCCTTCTCCTCTCTTGTGGGTTCGGCCATGGTAATTAATCCAATGGCCTTGCACTCTCCTTTTGGATTCTCTTCTATATTGCTTGGGAGAGTATTAGGAGGGATTTCAGTGATCTTTTTACTCAGCTGGGCCACTTGTGCTTCCAAATTTCTAATGGAAGACCTTGTTTCATTCATGAAACTCACAGTGGCCTTAGATAGATCAGAGACTAAATTTGCTAAGCTAGATGGATTCTGCTCAGAATTCTCTGTCTGTTGCTGAGTGGATGATGGAAAAGGCTTGCTATTGCTAAACCTGTTTCTTCCACCATTATTAAAGCCTTGTTGAGGCTTTTGATCCTTCCATGAGAGATTTGGATGATTTCTCCATGATGGATTATAGGTGTTTCCATAAGGTTCACCTAAGTAATTTACCTCTGCTATTGCAGGGTTTTCAGGATCATAAGCTTCTTCTTCAAAAGATGCCTTTTGAGTACTGTTGGATGCAGCTTGTATTCCATTCAGACTCTGAGAAATCATATTGACTTACTGAGTCAATATTTTATTCTGAGCCAATATGGCATTCAGAGTATCAATTTCAAGAACTCCCTTCTTCATAGGCGTTCCATTACTCACAGGATTCCTCTCAGAAGTGTACATAAACTGGTTATTAGCAACCATGTCAATGAGTTCTTGAGCTTCTGCAGGCATTTTTTTTAGGTGAATGGATCCACCTGCAGAAGTATCCAATGACATCTTTAATAGCTCAGATAAACCATCATAGAATATATTCAGGATGGTCCATTCTGAAAGCATGTCAGAAGGACACTTTTTGGTCAGCTGCTTGTATCTTTCCCAAGCTTCATAGAGGAATTCATCTTCTTTCTGTCTGAAGGTTTGAACATCGTGAAGAAGAATGAAGAATCCAAACACAAAGGTGATGATAGGAGCAGAGATGTGAGATGAAGAGAAGTGTTAGTAGATGAATAAATAAATAGAAGGGGATGAGAGGAGGAGAGAATTTTCGAAAATAATTTTCGAAAAAGAGTTAGTGATTTTCGAAAATAGTTTTTGAAAAAGGTTAGTAGTTTTTCGAAAATTCAAATAAAAAATAAAATAATTAGTCTAATTAAAAAGAAATTTTGAAAAAGAGGAAATATTTTTTCGAAAATTAGAGAGAGAGAGTTAGTTAGGTAGTTTTGAAAAAGGTAAGAAACAAACAAAAAGTTAGTTAGTTAGTTGAAACAAATTTTGAAAAGATAAGAAGTTAGGAAGTTAGAAAAGATATTTTGCAATCACTTTTTTGAAAAAAGGTAAGATAAGAAGATATTTTTGAAAAGATATGATAGAAATTAGTTTTTTGAAAAAGATTTGATTTTTAAAATCTCAATTAATGACTTGATTCACAAGAAATCACAAGATATGATTCTAGAACTTAAAGTTTTAATCTTTCTTAACAAGTAAGTAACAAACTTGAAATTTTTGAATCAAAACATTAATTGATGATGTTATTTTCGAAAATATGATGTAAAATTAAGAAAAAGATTTTTGAAAAATATTTTTAAAATTTTCGAAAAAAATTGAAAAAAAGATTTGATTTTTGAAAAAGATAAGATTTTTTTAAATTGAAAATTTGATTTGACTCATAAAAACAACTAGATTTTAAAAATTTTTGAAAAAGTCAAATCTAATTTTCGAAATTTTAAGAGAGAAAAAGGGAAAGATATTTTTTTTATTTTTGAATTTTTATGATGAAAGAGGAAAAACATGAAAAAGACTCAATGCATGAAAATTTTGGATTAAAACAATGAATGCATGCAAGAATGCTATGAATGTCAAGATGAACACCAAGAACGCTTTGAAGAACATGATGAACATCAAGAACACATTTTTGAAAAATTTTTTAATGCAAAAAAAAACATGCAAGACACCAAACTTAGAATTCTTTTATGCTTAGACATAAAGAATTCAGGAATGCATATGAAAAACAAGAAAAGACACAAAACATGCAAATGCAAAGATCAAACAAGAAGACTTACCAAGAACAACTTGAAGATCATGAAGAACACTATGAATGCATGAATTTTTTTGAAAAATGCAAGATGAACATGCAATTAACACCAAACTTATAACATGACTCAAGACTCAAACAAGAAACACAAAAAATAATTTTTGATTTTTATGATTTTCTAATTTTTTTGTATTTTTATTTTATATTTTTCGAAAATCATTTGAGAAAGAAAAATAAGGATTCCAAAATTTTTAATATGAATTCTAGGAATCTTATGCTCTTTAGTCTAAAGCTCCAATCAAATGGTCAGGCATGGCTTAATAGCCAGCCAAGCTTTAGTAAAAATATGAGTGTAATTCATTCAATTTTTAAGCCAAAACCTCTGTCCAAAAGAATTTAGACATGGTTTTATAGCCAGCATGCTTCAACATGCTTCATGAAACTCTAGAATTCATTCTTAAAAATTCTGAAGAAAAATATATTTTTGAAAATATTTTTATTTTAAATTTTTTTTTTCGAAAACAAATGAGAAATTTTTGAAAGGTTTTTGAAAAATTTTGAAAATAAAACAAAAAGAAAATTACCTAATCTGAGCAACAAGATGTACCGTCAGTTGTCCGAACTCGAACAATCCCGGCAACGGCGCCAAAAACTTGTGAATTATTGTTCGAAA
This sequence comes from Arachis ipaensis, assembly GCF_000816755.2. Taxonomy (NCBI): domain Eukaryota; kingdom Viridiplantae; phylum Streptophyta; class Magnoliopsida; order Fabales; family Fabaceae; genus Arachis; species Arachis ipaensis. The sequence continues at coordinate 46,956,202 of NC_029786.2, forward strand.
TTGATTCCCTGGCGATGGCACCAAAATGGATGCACAGAACCATGGTCTAAACATATCTTCACAACTTCGCATAACTAACCAGCAAGTGCACTGGGTCGTCCAAGTAATACCTTAGGTGAGTAAGGATCGAATCCCACGGAGATTGTTGGTATGAAGCAAGCTATGGGTTCTTGGGTGCGAATGGATATCTTAGAGGTGAAATAAGATGAATTGAATAGAAAACAGTAGTACTTTGCATTAATCTTTGAGGAACAGCAGAGCTCCACACCTTAATCTATGGAGTGCAGAAACTCTACCGTTGAAAATACATAAGTAATGGAGGTCGAGGCATGGCCGAATGGCCAGCCCCCAAACGTGATCAATAGATCAAAAGATAATCCAAAGATGATCCAAAGATGATTCCAAAGATGTCTAATACAATAGTAAAAGGTTCTATTTATAATAAACTAGCTACTAGGGTTTACAGAAGTAAGTAATTGATGCATAAATCCATTTCTGGGGCCCACTTGGTGTGTGCTTGGGCTGAGCTTGAAGTCTACACGTGGAGAGGTCATTCTTGGAGTTGAATGCCAGCTTTTGTGCCAGTTTGGGCGTTGAACTCCACTTTGCAACTTGTTTCTGGCACTGGACGCCAGAATTGGGCAGAGAGCTGGCGTTGAACGCCAGTTTGCGTCATCTAAACTTGGGCAAAGTATGGACTATTATATATTTCTGGAAAGCCCTAGATGTCTACTTTCCAACGCAATTAGAAGCGCGCCATTTTGAGTTCTGTATCTCCAGAAAATCTATTTTGAGTGCAGGGAGGTCAGAATCCAACAGCATCAGCAGTCCTTCTTCAACCTCTGAATCTGATTTTTGCTCAAGTCCCTCAAATTCAGCCAGAAAATACCTGAAATCACAGAAAAATACACAAACTCATAGTAAAGTCCAGAAATGTGAATTTAACATAAAAACTAATGAAAACATCCCTAAAAGTAACTAGATTCTACTAAAAACATACTAAAAACAATGCCAAAAAGCGTATAAATTATCCGCTCATCACAGATGCTGTTGGATTCTGACCTCCCTGCACTCAAAGTAGATTTTCTGGAGCTACAGAACTCCAAATGGCGCACTCTCAATTGCATTGGAAAGTAGACATCCAGATCGCTTTCCAGCAATATATAATAGGCCAAACTTTGCCCGGGTTTAGATGACGCAAACTGGCGTTCAACACCAGTTCCATGCTACATTCTGGAGTTAAACGCCAGAAACAGGTTACAAACTGGCATTCAACTCTAAAAGAAGCCTCTACACGTGTAAAGCTCAATGCTCAGCCCAAGCACACACCAAGTAGGCCCCAGAAGTGGATTTCTGCATCATTTACTCATTTCTGTAAACCCTAGTAACTAGTTTAGTATAAATAGAACTTTTTACTATTGTATTTACATCTTTGGATTATCTTTTGATCCTTTGATCACGTTTTGGGGGCTGGCCATTCGGCCATGTCTGGACCTTATCACTTATGTATTTTCAACGGTAGAGTTTCTACACTCCATAGATTATGGTGTGGAGCTCTGCTGTTCCTCATGAATTAATACAAAGTACTACTGTTTTTCTATTCAATTCAAGCTTATTCCTTCTCTAAGATATCCATTTGCACCCAAGAACATGATGAATGTGATGATTATGTGACGCTCATCATCATTCTCACCTATGAACGCATGCCTGACAAACACTTCCATTCTACATGCAAACAAGCTAGAATGAGTATCTCTTAGATATCTAATACAGAGGACCGAGTCCGAGATATTAGAATCTTTGTGGTATAAGTTAGAACCCATGGACAGCCATTCTTGAGATCCGAAAAGTCTAAACCTTGTCTGTGATATTCTGAGTAGGATCTGGGAAGGGATGGCTGTGACGAGCTTCAAACTCGCGAGTGTTGGGCGTAGTGACAGACGCAAAAGGATAGTAAATCCTATTCCAGTATGATCGAGAACCGACAGATGATTAGCCATGCAGTGACAGTGCATTGGACCATTTTCACAGAGAGGATGGGATGTAGCCATTGACAACGGTGATGCCCTACATAAAGCTTGCCATGGAAGGGAGTAGGAATGATTGGATGAAGACAGCAGGAAAGCAGAGGTTCAGAGGAACGAAAGCATCTCTATACGCTTATCTGAAATTCTCACCAGTGAATTACATAAGTATCTCTATCCCAGTTTATATTTTATTTATGTTTTTATTATCAATTCACCATAACCATTTGAATCCGCCTGACTAAGATTTACAAGGTGACCATAGCTTACTTCAGGCCGACAATCTCCGTGGGATCGACCCTTACTCACGTAAGGTTTATTACTTGGACGACCCAGTGCACTTGCTGGTTAGTTGTGCGAAGTTGTGATAAAGAGTTGAGATTACAATTGTGCGTACCAAGTTGTTGGCGCCATTGATGATCACAATTTCGTGCACCAAGTTTTTGGTGCCGTTGCCGGGGATTGTTCGAGTTTGGACAACTGACGGTTCATCTTGTTGCTCAGATTAGGTAATTTTATTTTAATTTTAAGCTTTTTATTTCTTATTTTCGAAAAATACAAAAATTTTTTCTTTTTCGTTTTTCCAAAATAATTTTTGAAAAATCTAAAAAAAAATATAAAATCATAAAATCAAAAATATTTTTGTGTTTCTTGTTTGAGT
>NC_029786.2:46958961-46967450 GCF_000816755.2 Arachis ipaensis
TGTTTTGAGTCTTTTTGATGTTTTTCTCTTTCATCATTAAAAATTCAAAAATAAAAAAAAATATCTTTCCCTTTTTCTTCTTATCAAATTCGAAAATTTGAGTTGACTTTTTCAAAAAATTTTAAAATTTAGTTGTTTCTTATGAGTCAAATCAAATTTTCAATTTAAAAATTCTATCTTTTTCAAATCTTTTTCAAAAATCAAATCTTTTTCAATTTTTCTTTCACATTTTCGAAAATTTCAAATTAATTTTCAAAATCTTTTTCTTATTTTTATTCCATATTTTCGAATTCAATGCTAACAATTAATGTGATTGATTCAAAAATATTAAGTTTGTTACTTGCCTAATAAGAAAGGTTCAATCTTTAAATTTTAAAATCAAATCTTTTTGTTTCTTATTAGTCAAGTAACCAACTTTAATTTTCAAAATCAAATCTTTTTAAAATTCTTTTTCAAATCTTTTTTCAAATTAAATTTCAATCACATTTTTTTCAAAATTTAATTTCAAAATCTTTTCTAACTTTTTATCTTTTCAAATTTGATTGTCAAATCTTTTTCAATTAACCACTTTACTTTTTATTTGATTCTTATCTTTTTCAAAACTATCTAACTAACTCCCTCTCTAATTTTCGAAAATCCCTTCCCCCTTTCTCAAATTTCCTTTTTAATTAACTAATTGAATTAAATTTTCATTTAATTTCATTTTCTCTTTTTACAATTTTCGAATTTTAACCTTAAATTTAAATTAAAAATAAAAATATTTTTTTCTTTTCAATGATTTTCGAAAATTCTTCTCCCTCATCTCCTTTTAATTATTTATTTATTTATTTATTTGCTAACACTCCTCTATACTCAAGAATTCGAACCTACTCCTCACCCCTGTGTTTGAATTCTCCTTTTTCTATTCTTATCTTCTTCTACTAACATAAAGGAATCTCTATACTGTGACATAGAGGATTCCATATTTTCTTTTCTGTTTTCTTCTTTTTCATATGAGCAGGAACAAGGATAAGAACATTCTTGTTGAGGCTGATCCTGAACCTGAAAGGACTCTGAAGAGGAAGCTAAGGGAAGCTAAAGCACAACTCTCTGGAGAAAATCTGACAGAAATTTTCAAAAAAGAATGAGACATGGCCGAAAATAATAACAATGCAAGGAAGATGCTTGGTGACTTTACTGCACCAAATTTCAATTTACATGGAAAAAGTATCTCAATCCCTGCCATTGGAGCAAACAATTTTGAGCTTAAACCTCAATTAGTTTCTCTGATGCAACAGAATTGCAAGTTTCATGGACTTCCATCAGAAGATCTTTTTTAGTTCTTAACTGAATTCTTACAAATATGTGATACTATTAAGACCAATGGGGTAGATCCTGAGGTCTACATGCTTATGCTTTTCCCGTTTGCTGTAAGAGACAGAGCTAGAATATGGTTGGACTCTCAACCTAAAGATAGCCTGAACTCTTGGGATAAGCTGGTCACGGCTTTCTTAGCCAAGTTCTTTCCTCCTCAAAAGCTTAGTAAGCTTAGAGTGGATGTTCAAACCTTTAAATAGAAAGAAGGTGAGTCCCTCTATGAAGCTTGGGAGAGATACAAGGAACTGACCAAAAAGTGTCCTTCTGACATGCTTTCAGAATGGACCATCCTGGGTATATTCCATGATGGTCTGTCTGAGTTATCAAAGATGTCACTGGACCATTCTGCAGGTGGATCCATTCACCTAAAGAAAATACCTGCAGAAGCTCAGGAACTCATTGACATGGTTGCGAATAACCAGTTCATGTACACTTCTGAAAGGAATCCTGTGAATAATGGGACGCCTATGAGGAAGGGAGTTCTTGAAATTGATACTCTGAATGCCATATTGGCTCAGAACAAAATATTGACTCAGGAAGTCAATATGATATCTCAGAGTCTGAATGGATTGAAGGAAGCATCCAACAGTACTCAAGAAGCATCTTCTGAAGAAGAAGCTTATGATCTTGAGAACCCTGCAATAGCAGAGGTGAATTACATGGGGGAACACTATGGAAATACCTATAATCCCTCATGGAGAAATCATCCAAATTTCTCATAGAAGGATCAACAAAAGCCTCAACAAGGCTTTAACAATGGTGGAAGAAACAGGTTTAGCAATAGCAAGCCTTTTCCATCATCCACTCAGCAACAGACAGAGAATTCTGAGCAGAATCCATCTAGCTTAGCAAATATAGTCTCTGATCTATCTAAGGCCACTTTAAGTTTCATGAATGAAACAAGGTCTTCCATCAGAAATTTGGAGGCACAAGTGGGCCAGCTGAGTAAAAGGGTCACTGAAACTCCTCCTAGTACTCTCCCAAGCAATACAGAAGAAAATCCAAAGAGAGAGTGCAAGGCCATTGATTTGACCACCATGGCCGAACCTACAAGAGAGGAGAAGGACGTGAATCCTAGTGAGGAAGACCTCCTGGGACGTCCTCTGACCACTAGAGGGTTCCTCAATGAGGACCTGAAGGAATCTGAGGCTCATCTAAAGACTATAGAGATTCCATTAAACCTCTTTCTACCCTTCATGAGCTCTGATGAGTATTCTTCTTCTGAAGAGAATGAGGATGTTACTGAAGAGGAAGTTGCCAAGTACCTTGGTGCAATCATGAAACTGAATACCAAATTATTTGGTAATGAGACTTGGGAAGATGAACCTCCCTTGCTCATCAATGAACTGAGTGATCTGGATCAACTGAAATTGCCTCAGAAGAAACAGGATCCTGGAAAGTTCTTAATACCTTGTACCATAGGCACCATGACCTTTGAGAAGGCTCTATGTGACCTTGGGTCAGGGATAAACCTCATGCCACTCTCTGTAATGGAGAAACTAGGAATCTTTGAGGTGCAAGCTGCCAGAATCTCATTAGAGATGACAGACAACTCAAGAAAACAGGCTTATGGACAAGTAGAGGACGTGCTAGTAAAGGTTGAAGGCCTTTACATCCCTGTTGATTTCATAATCCTGGATACTGGGAAGGATGAGGATGAATCCATCATCCTTGGAAGACCCTTCCTAGCCACAGCAAGAGCTGTGATTGATGTGGACAGAGGAGAATCGGTCCTTCAATTGAATGAGGAGAACCTTGTGTTTAAAACTCAAGGATCTCCTTCTGTAACCATGGAGAGGAAGCATAAAAAGCTTCTCTCACTGCAGAGTCAACCAAATCCCCCACTGTCAAACTCTAAGTTTGGTGTTGGGAGGCCAGAACCAAACTCTAAGTTTGGTGTTGGGAGGTTCCAACAATGCTCTGAACATCTGTGAAGCTCCATGAGAGCTCACTGTCAAGCTATTGACATTAAAGAAGCGCTTGTTGGGAGGCAACCCAATGTTATTTAATCATATCTATTTTATTTTCTTTTTGTTATTTTGTGTTTTATTAGGTTGATGATCATGTGGAGTCACAAAAACTACTAAAAAATCAAAAATAGAATGAAAAACAGCATTAAAAATAGAACACCCTGGAGGAGGAGTATTCTGGCATTTAAACGCCAGAAACTAGCATCTGTCTGGCGTTTAACGCCAGAAACAAGCATCAAGCTGGCGTTTAACGCCAGAAACAAGCATCTACCTGGCGTTAAACGCCAGAAACAGGCTACATTTGGGTGTTTAACGCTAGAAACAAGCAGCAGTCTGGCGTTAAATGCCAGGATTGCACAGCAAGGGCGTTTTACACGCCTAATTGGAGCAGGGATGTTAAGTCCTTGATCCCACTGGATTTGTGGACCCCACAGGATCCCTACCTACCCTAACTCTATCTGTCACACCTTTTTATAACACTCTTCCCCAAAATAACCTCCCTCCCTTACCCTATAAATACCCCTCCTTACCACCTTCATTTTCACACAACATACACAATACTACCCCCTTGGCCGAATACACACCCCCCTCAATCTCCTCCATTTCTTCTTCTTCTACCCCTTTCTTTCTTCTTTTGCTCGAGGACGAGCAAACATTTTAAGTTTGGTGTGGAAAAAGCGTTGCTTTTTGTTTTTTCCACAACCACTGATGCCTCAAGGGATGCACTTCCCTCCACAAAACTACTGGGAGCAAATCAATACTTCCCTAGGAGAATTAAGCTCCAACATGGGACAACTAAGGATGGAGCACCAAGAGCACTCCATCATCCTCCATGAAATTAGAGAAGATCAAAGAGCTATGAGGGAAGAGCAACAAAGACAAGGAAGAGACATAGAGGAGCTTAAGAGCACCATTGGTTCTTCAAGAAGAGGAAGACGCCACCCTCACTAAGGTGGACTCATTCCTTAATCTCCTTGTCTATTTATCTTCTGTTTTCGGTTTTTTTTTTGCCTTATGCTTTGTCTATGTTTGTGTCTTTACTATATGATCACTAGTGTCTAAGTGTCTACACCTTAAAGTTATGAATGTCCTATGAATCCATCACCTTTCTTGAATGAAAAATGTTTTAATCACAAAAGAACAAGAAGTACATGATTTCGAATTCATCCTTGAAACTAGTTTAATTATTTTTATGTGGTGACAATACTTTTTGTTTTTTGAATGAATGCTTGAACAGTGCATATGTCTTTTGAAGTTGTTGTTTATGAATGTTAAATATGTTGGCTCTTGAAAGAATGATGAAAAGGAGACATGTTATTTGATAATCTAAAAAATCATAAAATTGATTCTTGAAGCAAGAAAAAGTAGTGAAGAACAAAGCTTGCAAAAAAAAAGAAAAAAAATGGCGAAAAAAGAGAAAGAAAAAGAAAAAACAAGTAGAAAAAGCCAAAAGCTCTTTAAACCAAAAGGCAAGAGCAAAAAGCCAATAGCCCTTAAAACCAAAAGGCAAGGGTAATAAAAAGGATCCAAGGCTTTGAGCATCAGTGGATAGGAGGGCCTAAAGGAATAAAATCATGGCCTAAGCGGCTAAACCAAGCTGTCCCTAACCATGTGCTTGTGGCGTGAATGTGTCAAGTAAAAACTTGAGACTGAGCAGTTAGAGTCAAGGTCCAAAGCAAAAACAGAGTGTGCTTAAGAATCCTGGACACCTCTAATTGGGGACTTTAGCAAAGCTGAGTCACAATCTAAAAAGGTTCACCCAGTTATGTGTCTGTGGCATTTATGTATCCGGTGGTAATACTGGAAAACAAAGTGCTTAGGGCCACGGCCAAGACTCATAAAGTAGCTGTGTTCAAGAATTAACATACTAAACTAGGAGAATCAATAACACTATCTGAATTCTAAGTTCCTATAGATGCCAATCATTCTGAACCTCAATGGATAAAGCGAGATGCCAAAACTATTTAAGAGGCAAAAAGCTACAAGTCTCGCTCATCTGATTGGAGCTAAGTTTCATTGATATTTTGGAATTTATAGTATATTCTCTTCTTTTTATCCTATTTGATTTTCAGTTGCTTGGGGACAAGCAACAATTTAAGTTTGGTGTTGTGATGAGCGGATAATTTATACGCTTTTTGGCATTGTTTTTACATAGTTTTCAGTGTGATTTAGTTAGTTTTTAGTATATTTTTATTAGTTTTTAAATAAGATTCACATTTCTGGACTTTACTATGAGTTTGTGTATTTTTCTGTGATTTCAGGTATTTTCTGGCTGAAATTGAGGGACTTGAGCAAAAATTAGATTCAGAGGTTGAAGAAGGACTGCAGATGCTGTTGGATTCTGACCTCCCTGCACTCAGAGTGGATTTTCTCGAGCTACAGAACTTCAAATGGCGCGCTCTCAATTGCATCGGAAAGTAGACATCCAGGGCTTTCCAGTAATATATTATAGTCCATACTTTGCCCGAGTTTATACCACTTATGAACGCGTGCCTGACAAACACTTCCGTTCTACATGCAAACAAGCTAGAATGAGTATCTCTTAGATATCTAATACAGAGGACTGATTTCGAGATATTAGAATCTTCGTGGTATAAGTTAGAACCCATGGACGGCCATTCTTGAGATTCAGAAAGTCTAAACCTTGTCTGTGGTATTCCGAGTAGGATCTGGGAAGGGATGGCTGTGACGAGCTTCAAACTCGCGACTGCTGGGCGTAGTGACAGACGCAAAAGGATAGTAAATCCTATTCCAGTATGATCGAGAACCGACAGATGATTAGCCATGCAGTGACAGCGCATTGGACCATTTTCATAGAGAGGATGGGATGTAGCCATTGACAACGGTGATGCCCTACATAAAGCTTGCCATGGAAGGGAGTAGGAATGATTGGATGAAGACAGCAGGAAAGCAGAGGTTCAGAGGAACGAAAGCATCTCTATACGCTTATCTGAAATTCTCACCAATGAATTACATAAGTATCTCTATCCCAGTTTATATTTTATTTATGTTTTTATTATCAATTCACCATAACCATTTGAATCCGCCTGACTGAGATTTACAAGGTGACCATAGCTTGCTTTGGGCCGACAATCTCCGTGGGATCAACCCTTACTCAAGTAAGGTTTATTACTTGGACGACCCAGTGCACTTGCTGGTTAGTTGTGCGAAGTTATGATAAAGAGTTGAGATTACAATTGTGCGTACCAAGTTGTTGGCGCCATTGATGATCACAATTTCATGCACCACCTCCCAACACCAAACTTAGAGTTTGAATGTGGGGATTTTGTTTGACTCTGCATTGAGAGAAGCTTTTCATGCTTCCTCTCCATGGTTACAGAGGGAGATCCTTGAGCCATAAAAGTAAATAATCAACTCAAGTGCTGGAATAATTAAAAGTGAAAGGGAAGCTAAAACAAAGAAACATTAAACCTGGATCGAGAGTCACTCTTACAAACTAAGAGAAGTCATAAATCCTAAGAGAGAGAGGAGAGAACCTCTCTCAAGACTAAATCTAAATCATGGGAAGTAAAAATTGGCGAGCCTCCCTTTGAATGGATGCATTCCCCCACTTTATAGCCTCCAATCTGTGCTTTCTGGGCCGAAAACTGGGTCAGAAATAGCCCAGAAATTGCCCCCTGTGTATTCTGGTACGTTCAGGTCGCGGACAAGTGACGCGGATTGAAGTTCGCAGATGCAACGCGTCCGCGTGGATCACGCGTTCGCGTGAATCACGCGTTTGCGTCACCTAGAACCGGAACGTTTGGACTTCTGTAGCTAAAGTTATAGCCGTTTGAGTGAGAAGAGGTCAGGCTGGACAGCTTAGCAGTTTCTCCAACTTCTTGTATTCCTTCCACTTTTGCATGCTTCCTTTCCATGCTCTGAGCCATTCCTGCCTTGTAATCTCTGAAAACACTTAACACACATATCAAGGCATCTAATGGTAATAAGAGAGGATTAATAATAAGCAAATATAAGATCAAAGAAGCATGTTTTCAATCATAGCACAAAATCAGGAAGGGAATATAAAACCATGCAAATATTATGAATAAGTGGGTAAAGAGTTGATAAAATCCACTCAATTGAGTACAAGATAAACCATAAAATAGTGGTTTATCAACCTCCCCACACTTAAACACTAGCATGTCCTCATGCTAAACTCAAGAGAAGCTATAAAGGTGAAGAGGAATGGTAGGATGTATGAAATGCAATCCTATCTATATGAATGCAACTACATGCAAAATGTTTCTACCTACTTGGTTTAAAAGTAAACAAGTTCTCCAAGACAAATACAAACCAATTTCCACTAATTCAAACAATATGAATCTTTAATTAACCTAAGCTCTCACCTAATATACATATACTCTATATACTTTTAAATTCATGCCTAGCTACCCATAATTCCCACTTTTGTATAATTCCCATACTCATGTACCAAATTTTCTTTAATTTTTATCACATGTGCATTGATCTTTTATTAAACTTAATATTGGGGTAATTTTGTCCCCTTATTTATTTACTTATATTATATATATTTTTTTCTTTTTCTCTTTTTTTTTAAAGTTGAAAAATAAACATAGCTTATCAATGCATATGGATTTTTAATTTTTCTGGTCTCACATGAGTAGGTATCCAAATTCCCAATATTTTATCAAAGTAAGAACTTAACACATTCCCTTATGAACCCATGTTCCCATAATTTCCCCACACTTAATTGATACACAATCTCTATCTTAAGCTAACCAAAGATTCAATTGGGATATTTAATTGTTTTTCTGCTTAAGGCTAGTGATGTGGTTATAGAACAGAATAAATGGGGATAAAAAGGCTCAAGGTGGCTGACAAGGGTGATTTAAAGGGTAGGCTTATTTGTGATAAGTGAGCTAAAATCAAATATTGGCCTCAATCATATGCAAGCATGTAAATACACTAAATATTGGACATATAGAATGGAACAAAGCTAAGATTGCAATTATAGGGAAGAAAACACACAAGAATAAAATATTTATGGTTAAATAATGTAACCATATAAATAAGCTCAAAATCTCACAGGTTGTGTGTTCTTTGGCTCAAAAACCATGTTTCACATACAACTTCAAACCAGTTTTAACATAAAAAAAAATTTTTCAATTTAAATTAGTGAAATTTTTCAAAAATAGGGTC
>NC_029786.2:46967520-47008098 GCF_000816755.2 Arachis ipaensis
CTCAAAAACCATGTTCCAAATACAACTTCAAACAAGTTTTAACAAAATTTTTTTTTTCAATTTAAATTAGTGAAATTTTTCAAAGATAGGGTCTTAAAAGAATTTTATTACTTTAACCAAGTAGTGACTAAATGCATAAAATCAAACAAATATGCAAATACAATAACTAATTCAACAAAGAAAATTTAAACATTGGTGTTGAAACAGAAAGGTACTAACCTATGGAGATCGGTATCGACCTCCCCACACTTAAAGATTGCACCGTCCTCGGTGCATGCTAAGATGTGCAAGTGGACGGGTGGCTTCAACTGATACTTTTCTCTATAGATTGTGCAGATTGACTTGCCTGTCTCCCCATGTAAACGTCTTCCGGTTCTCTTTCGGGTGGCCATCCTGAAAGAAAAAGGGAAGAAGAGTAACCCAGAAATAAAGATAGGAAAATAAATGCAGTATGGGTGGGTTAATGCCAAATAATAAGGGTCTCAATTCCATGGTAGCTACAACATGCAAGTGAGAAAATAATAGAAGCCATGGCATGCCAGTGGTACAAAATGTACAATAATGGGGAGGAGTGTGGGTAATGGAAGTATCAATACAAGCTCATGTCAATGCAAATAGAGTGCAAGTATCATAAAAGATTGGCATTGGCAGATAATTAATATCATCCCACAGTGTAAAACAAGTTACCAAAATAAATTCAAGAAAAGATGCAATAGTTGAATAAAAAAAAATTTTAACACCAATAGAAAAATAAAAAATTCAGAAAAGAAAATAAAAATATGCACAAATTTAAAATACAATGAATGAAAATATGTAAATAAATTAAATAAAATAAAATAAAAGATAAGAAGAATGAGAAGGGAAAGAAGGGAAGAAGAAGTAAGTAAGAAAGGAGGGAGGAAAAATTAGGATTGGGGGAAAAAAGATAAGATATTTGGCAAATTAGGATAAGCTGTGCGGCGCAAGCGACGCGGTCGCGTGGGGCACGCGGTCGCACGGCTTGCGCTTAAACTGATTGACGCGGTCGCGTCGGTCACGCGGTTGCGTGACACAATTCATGCTACTGGCGCGAGGGCAGCCTCGCACTCGCACAACTCTCTGTTCAAAATCATTAGTTGCCAAATATTGGGTGACGCGATCGCGTGAGTGGCCTTATTTCTAATCTGACGCGGACGCGTGGGGCACGCATTCGCGTGGGAGGGCTTGGGATTCCAGCACGAATCCCGCCCAATTCCAGCTCAACTTTCGGCCATACACCTTTTTACGTCGAAATCCTGGTCACGCGGCCGCGTGGGGCACGCGGTCGCGTGGGAGGCCATTTTTCCCATATGACGCGGTCGCGTCGGCGACGCGGTCGCGTGGGGTGATTTGTGCCATTGGCACGCCTCCAGCCACGCTCCAGCGTGACTCTCTGTTCGTTTTTATTTTCTCCCCTCTCCTTGCGACGCGGACGCGTCGCTGATGCGGTCGCGTCGCATGGTGTTTTTTTTTTTTTTAAAATGCAATGCTTAATGTGAATGCTATGCATGATTCCAGGTTCAATAAAAATAAAATTCAAAAACAAACAAAACTAAATAAAATCAAAATTGCAAAAGGAACGATCATACCATGGTGGGTTGTCTCCCACCTAGCACTTTTAGTTAAAGTCCTTAAGTTGGACATTGGAGGGGCTTCCTGTTATGGTGGCTTGTGTTTAAATTCATCCAGAAATCTCCACCAGTGCTTGGAATGCCAATAGCCTCCGGTGTCCCAAACTAGGCATGTAAAGCTTCTGAGCAGCTTCAAACAGATTTTTAGGCTCCCGGGGTGACGAATGTCAGAATAGATTCCAGGATCCCAAGCCTTGTTTTTAAATCCGCCTCTATCTTGATCTCCATGTTTCCATCCGGGCGGTTTAAAGAGTAGAATCTCACCATGGTGACCAAACATTCTCTGTGATCCATGCAATTGAGGATGATACTAATCCGTGTACTTCGAGGTGAAGCGTGGAACCTTATTGAACCTTGTGCACCAACTCTGAGTACGAGCCATTTTCCTCTTACTCTTAAAGCCGCAAAGAGCTCTAAGCTGGCCATCTGTTTCAAGCAAACCATATTCAAGTGAATAAGTAACCTTTCCTTGGAGATTGTACAATATCCTCCTTAGCATCAACTGTAGTGTCCTTGACGGAGTTCTCCTCAGTTCTGGATTCCCATGGAGGTTCAGCATCTGCTAGATCTTCAACCAACTCTTCTTCTTGAACAATGACAGCTTCTTCTACTTGTTCTAGTACGAATTCATTCTCTGTCTTGTCCACTGGAGTTTCTGGTATCTTCTTCATGCTACGCTCTTCGTTAGACTGTTCACATGGGGCTGTGGCTGATCCTTGTGTATTTGAGCGCCTAGAAACCCATTGAATTACTGCTTGCTCCAGTTGTCGAATGGTTGTTTGAAGTTTATTTACTGTTTCCTTTAGGCGAACCTCTGCTTCTCGGGTTGCCAAATTTGGACATGATACATAGGAAAGTGGAGGTGATTGGGAGTGATTGGATTGGTACTGGGGTAAGGAAGGATCATATGGTGGCGAATGGTGAAGAGAAGCTTGTGAGTGTGGTGGTTCGAGGTTATGTTGAAAGGATGGTTTATATGCACAGGGTGGGGCTTGTTGGTAGTTACAAGGTTGTCCACCATATCTTTCAGCTGGGTATGCACGGTAGGACGGTCTTTGTCCAGGATATCTCGGAGGGTGTTGCTGCCTAAAGGGTTGATTAGATCCTCTTAGCTCCATCCATCCTTGATTGGTCTGACCTTGATGCATATTCCTGCTATAACTTCTATTTCCTTCAACAAAGTTAGAACCAAACTCAAAGCAAGAGGGGTGAGAGTTCATGGTAGCAAATAAAGATAAAAAGGAAAAACAAAAATAAAGAAACAAGCAAAAGAAAAATATTTACAATAACCAATAATAAGGCACACGTTAGCAGTTTCCCGGCAACGGCGCCATTTTGACGTTGGGATTTTTGCCAGTAAAGAATTTCATAAGAACAGTTGCGTTGTAGATATAGTCTCTAAACCAACAAAAATCCCTTCGTACAAACGTTTGGTTGTCACAAGTAACAAACCCCTTAAAAATTGTTAACCGAGCATTCAAACCTCGGGTCGTCTTCTCAAGGAACTGCAAGGAAGTATGTTCTTATTATTGGCTATAAAGGTTGTAATCAGGGTTTAGAAGGTGAGAAGCAAGTAATTTGAATAACAAGTAAAGTAAATGGCAATTAAAATAAATAAATAAATACTGTAAAACAACTTTTGGCAAGGTAAGAGAAATTAGAAGTCCAACTTAGTTATCTCTCTCAACAATAATGAAAGTTGAATCTAAATTCCACTTAGTTAACCCTTACTAAAGCAAAGGAAACTCAAGGGACTACTTAGTTTGACCTTCGAATCCTATTTATTTCCTAAGAAAAAGTTGGGATTATTGAAGTTCAGTTTAATTAGCAAGATAACGATTATCAATTATGCTGAGGTTGATAACTGTTGAGTTACTGATTTCTTAACCAGGACCAAAAGTGGAAAAAGTAAATTGTTGGAATAAAATATCTTCAGATCAGAAACAATGATAACATAAATTAAAAAGAGCAATCATAAACTGAAAATACCTCAAATATCATTAATTCAAATAATAATCTGTAACATGGAATAATTCATAAATTCAATTATAAAAGTAAATAATCAACTCAAGTGCTGGAATAATTAAAAGTGAAAGGGAAGCTAAAACAAAGAAACATTAAACCTGGATCGAGAGTCACTCTTACAAACTAAGAGAAGTCATAAATCATAAGAGAGAGAGGAGAGAACCTCTCTCAAGACTAAATCTAAATCATGGGAAGTAAAAATTGGCGAGCCTCCCTTTGAATGGATGCATTCCCCCACTTTATAGCCTCCAATCTGTGCTTTCTGGGCCGAAAACTGGGTTAGAAACAGCCCAGAAATCGCCCCCTGCGTATTCTGGTACGTTCAGGTCGCGGACAAGTGACGCGGAGGCGTCGTCCACGCGGCCGCACGGATTGAAGTTCGCAGATGTGACGCGTCCGTGTGGATCACGCGTTTGCGTCACCTAGCGTCAGAGCAACTATGGCATATTATATATCAAATCGAAGCCCCGGACGTTAGCTTTCCAACGCAATTGGAAACGCGTCGTTTGGACCTCTGTAGCTAAAGTTATAGCCGTTTGAGTGCGAAGAGGTCAGGCTGGACAGCTTAGCAGTTTCTCCAACTTCTTGTATTCCTTCCACTTTTGCATGCTTCCTTTCCATCCTCTGAGCCATTCCTGCCCTGTAATCTCTGAAAACACTTAACACACATATTAAGGCATCTAATGGTAATAAGAGAGGATTAATAATAAGCAAATATAAGATCAAAGAAGCATGTTTTCAATCATAGCACAAAGTCAGGAAGGGAATATAAAACCATGCAAATATTATGAATAAGTGGGTAAAGAGTTGATAAAATCCACTCAATTGAGCACAAGATAAACCATAAAATAGTGGTTTATCACCCTAGCTTCTCCATTACAGAGAGAGGCATGAGGTTTATGCTTGACCTAGGTCACACAGAGCCTTCTCAAAGGTCATGGTGCCTATGGTACAAGGTATTGAGAATTTTCCAGGATCCTGTCTCTTTTGAGGTAATCTCTGCCAAGTCAAGTCATCCAGTTCTTTGGTGAGCAAGGGGGGTTCATCCTCCCAAGCCTCATCACCAAATAACTTGGAATTTAGCTTCATGATTGCTCCAAGGTACTTAGCAACTTGTTCTTCAGTAACATCTTCATCCTCTTCAGAGGAAGAATACTCATCAGAGCTCATGAATGGCAAAAGTAAATTCAATGGAATCTCTATGGTCTCAGTGTGAGCCTCAGATTCCCATGATTCCTTATTAGAAAACTCCTTGGAGGCCAATGGACGTCCATTGAGTTCTTCCTCAGTGGAGATCACTGCCTCTTCCTCCTCTCCAGGTTCGGCCGTGTGGGTCATGTTGATGGCCTTGCACTCTCCCTTTGGATTCTCTTCTGTATTGCTTGGAAGAGTACTAGGAGGGAGTTCAGTAACTTTCTTGCTCAGCTGGCCCACTTGTGCCTCCAAATTTCTAATGGAGGACCTTGTTTCAGTCATGAAACTTTGAGTGGTTTTAATTAGATCAGAGACTACAGTTGCTAAGTCAGAGTGGCTCTGCTTAGAATTCTCTATCTGTTGCTGAGAAGATGATGGAAAAGGCTTGCTATTGCTAAACCTATTTCTTCCACCCTTGTTGTTGTTGAAGCCTTGTTGAGGCCTCTGTTGATCCTTCCATGAGAGGTTTGGATGATTTCTCCATGAAGGATTATAGGTGCTTCCATAGGGTTCTCCCATGTAATTCATCTCTTCCATTGCTGGGTTCTCAGGATCATAAGCTTCTTCTTTAGATGAAGCTTCTTTAGTACTGCCTGTTGTTGCTTGCATTCTAGACAGACTCTGAGAAATCATATTGACTTGTTGAGTCAATATTTTGTTCTGACCCAATATGGCATTCAGAGTATCAATCTCAAGAACTCCTTTCTTCTAATTTGTCCCATTATTCACAGGATTCCTTTCAGAAGTGTACATGAATTGGTTATTTACAACCATTTCAATGAGTTCCTGAGTTTCTGCAGGTATCTTCTTTAGATGAAGAGATCCTCCAGCAGAGCTGTCCAATGACATCTTGGACAATTCAGATAGACCATCATAGAAAATACCTATGATGCTCCATTCTGAAAACATGTCAGAAGGACACCTTCTGATCAATTGCTTGTATCTTTCCCAGACTTCATAGAGGGATTCACCTTCCTTCCTTGTGAATCCAACCATGTTCTAGCTCTGTCTCTTACAGCAAAGGGAAAAAGCATAAGTCTATAGACCTCGGGATCAACCCCATTAGTCTTGACAGTGTCACAGATTTGCAAGAATTCAGCTAAGAATTGATGAGGATCTTCTAATGGAAGTCCATGAAACTTGCAATTCTGTTACATTAGAGAAACTAATTGAGGCTTAAGCTCAAAGTTGTTTGCTCCAATGGCAGGGATTGAGATGCTTCTCCCATAGAAGTCGGGAGTAGGTGCAGTAAAGTCACCAAGCACCTTCCTTGCATTGTTGGCATTGTTGTTGTTTTCGGCTGCCATGGCTTCTTCTTGTTTGAAGAGTTCTGTTAGGTCCTCTATAGAGAGTTGTACTTTAGCTTCTCTTAGCTTTCTCTTCAAGGTCCTTTCAGGTTCAGGATCAGCTTCAACAAGAATGCCTTTGTCCTTGCTCTTGCTCATATGAAAAGAGAGGAGAAGAAAATATGGGATCCTCTATGTCACAGTATAGAAATTCCTTGAGGTGTCAGAGGTAAAGAAGAATAGAAGGAGAAGGTAGAGAAGAGAGAATTCGAACTTATCTAGAGGGATAGAGTTCGAATTGTACATTGAGGAGGAATGTTAGTCCTTTAAATAGAAGGATTTGAGAAGAGGGGAAGAATTTTCGAAATTAAAGTAAAAAGATTTTGAAATAATTAAAAGAAATTTTGAAAATTTGGTAAATAATTTTCGAAAACTAAGATTGGGAAAGAAATTAAGTGATTTTTGAAAAAGATTTTGAAATTAGAAATCACAAAGATATGATTGAAACTTAATTTTGAAAAAGATGTGATTGAAATGACATGATTGAAAAGATATGATTGAGAATCAAGTTTAAAAGAAGAAATTTTTTAAAATTAAAGTTGATTACTTGACCAACAAGAAATTAAAAGATATGATTCTAGAATTAAAATTTGATCCTTTCTTAATAGGCAAATAACAACTTGAAAATTTTGAATTAAATCATTAATTGTAGCAAGGATTTTCGAAAATAGTAATAATTAAAAAAATGGAAGGAAATTGATTTTGAAAAGATATGATTTGAAAAAAAAAATTTGATTTTGAAAAATTATGAAAATTTGAAAAAGATTTGAATAAATTCTACCTTTTTGGGCGTTTAAACGCCAGTTTTCCTTCTTCACTAGGCGTTTTGAACACCCAGCTTTTTCTGTGTAATTTCTCTGTTGAATGTTCTGAATCTTCAATTCTCTGTGTTATTGACTTGAAAAGACACAATTTTAAGAATTTTTTTTGAATTTTTAATGATGAGAAACAATAAAAAAATGCAACTAAGATCAAATAAACAATGCATGCAAGACACCAAACTTAGAAGTTTGTATACTAAGGACTATAACAATTTGAAAATGCATGTAAGAAACAACAAAAGACACAAAATAAGAGAAATTAAAGATCAGAGCACTGAAATCATCAAGAACAACTTGAAGATCAATGAAGAACATAATGTATATATTCGAAAAATGCAAGAAGAATAAAGACATGCAATTGACACCAAACTTAAAAATTGACACTTGACTCCAACAAGAAACACAAAATATTTTTGGTTTTTTATGATTTTATATTTTTTTTTTTTTGTAATTTTTCGAAAATTAAGTGGAAAAAGAGAAAAAGGAGTTCAAAATTCTTAATGAGCATTCCAG
This sequence comes from Arachis ipaensis, assembly GCF_000816755.2. Lineage (NCBI taxonomy): Eukaryota > Viridiplantae > Streptophyta > Magnoliopsida > Fabales > Fabaceae > Arachis > Arachis ipaensis. The sequence continues at coordinate 46,975,069 of NC_029786.2, forward strand.
GAATCATGCAATGTTAGTCTAAAACTCCGGTCCAGGAAGTAAACATGGCTTACTAGCCAGCCAAGCTTTCAGTGAAAGCTTTGGTCCAAAACACTAGACATGGCCAATGGCCAGCCAAGCTTTAGCAGATCATTACTTTCAACAGCAAGATTGATAGAAATCAACACGTCCTTGTGATGATAAGTTGAAACCTCGGTCCAAAAGATTAGACATGGCTTCTCAGCCAGCCAGACTTCAACAAATCATCATGAAACTCTATAATTCATTCTTAAAAGTTCTGAAGAACAAAATAGAAATACAATTTTTTTTTTTGAAATTTTTCAAAAATTAAGAGGTAAAAAGCTTAAACATAAAATAAAATTACCTAATCTAAGCAACAAGATGAACCGTCAGTTGTCCAAACTCGAACAATCCTCGGCAACGGTGCCAAAAACTTGGTGCACGAAATTATGATCATCAATGGCGCCAACAGCTTGGTACGCACAATTGTAATCTCAACTCCTTGTCACAAATCCGCACAACTAACCAGCAAGTGCACTGGGTCGTCCAAGTAATAAACCTTACGTGAGTAATGGTCGATCCCACGGAGATTGTCGGCTTGAAGCAAGCTATGGTCATCTTGTAAATCTCAGTCAGGCGGATTCAAATGGTTATGGAGAATTGATAATTAAAAGATGAATAAGACATAAAATAAAGATAGAGATACTTATGTAATTCATTAGTAGGAATTTCAGATAAGCGTATGAAGATGCTTTGTTCCTTCTGAACCTCTGCTTTCTTATTGCCTTCTTCCAATCATTCATACTCCTTTCCATGGCAAGCTTATGTTGGGTTTCACCGTTGTCAATGGCTACCTCCCGTTATCTCAGTGAAAATGGTCCAAATGCGCTGTCACCGGATGGCTAATCAGCTGTTGGTTCTCGATCATGTTGGAATAGGATCCATTGATCCTTTTGCGTCTGTCACTACGCCCAACAATCACGAGTTTGAAGCTCGTCACAGTCATCCCTTCCCAGATCCTACTCGGAATACCACAGACAAGGTTTAGACTTTCCAGATCTCAGGAATGCTGCCAATTGATTCTAGCCTATACCACGAAGACTCTGATCTCATGGAATGGAAGGCTCCGTTGTCAGGCGAGGCAACCATGCATCATGAATCAGGAGGCTAAGAGATACGCACTCAAGCTATTGCAAGTAGAACAGAGGTGGTTGTCAGGCATGTGTTCATAGGTGAGAATGATGATGAGTGTCACGGATCATCACCTTCGTCAGGTTGAAGAACGAGTGTATATCTTAGAGAAGAAGTAGGCGTGAATTGAATAGAAAAACAATAGTACTTTGCATTAATTCATGAGGAACAGCAGAGCTCCACACCTTAATCTATGGTGTGTAGAAACTCTACCATTGAAAATACATAAGAACAAAAGGTCTAGACATAGCCGAATGGCCAACCTCCCCAAAGCGTGAACATACAAGTTCCAAGATGAAAAGTATGATCAAGTGTGTAAAATACAATAGCGAAAGGTTCTATTTGTAGAAAACTAGTAACCTAGGGTTTATAGAAATGAGTAAATGATGCAGAATCCACTTCTGGGCCCACTTGGTGTGTGCTTGGGTTGAGCATTGAAGCTTTCACGTGTAGAGACTTTTATTGGAGTTAAATGCCAGCTTTTGTGCCAGTTTGGGCGTTTAACTCTAGCTTTTATGCCAGTTTTGGCGTTTTGACGCCAGAATTTCTATGCTGACTTGAAACGCCGGTTTGGACCATCAAATCTCAGGAAAAGTATGGACTATTATATATTGCTGGAAAGCCCAAGATATCTACTTTCCAACGCAATTGAGAACGCACCAATTGAGCTTCTGTAGCTCCAGAAAATCTACTTCGAGTGCAGGGAGGTCAGAATCCAACAGCATCTGCAGTCCTTTTTCAGCCTCTGAATCATATTTTTGCTCAGGTCCCTCAATTTCAGCCAGAAAATACCTGAAATCACAGAAAAACACACAAACTCATAGTAAAGTCCAGAAATATGATTTTTATTTAAAAACTAATAAAAACATAATAAAACTAACTAAAATATACAAAAAACATACTAAAAATAATGCCAAAAAGCGTATAAATTAGCCGCTCATCAATACACATTATTTTCATTTTACACTTTGTATTTCCTTTCAGTATGAGTTTCTAAACCTCCTAGGTTGAGGGGAGGAGTCCTGCTGAGTCCTCTGAATTAATAAAAATATTACTGTTTCTCTTCGATCCGTGTTTGATTAATTCTAAGATGTATATTCGTTCTTCAACATGGTGAATAGGATGATCAGTGACAATAAGCTCTGTTCATCATACTAAGACAAACGTGCCTAACAAATACTCGTGTCTACTTAGGTTCGTGTGAATACTTCAGTGGAAAGCATTGAACCGCCAACTTGATTATACATCTCTCAGACGGCTAATCTACGACTTCATTGGGGACTTCTTGAGACACCAGTTTAGCCAATTTCTGGGGAGATTAGGGTCTCTGTGGTAGAGGCTAGAACCCAAAGATGCAGCATTCTCTGATCCAAAAGATCCGACCTTGTTTGTGGCGCTTTGAGTAGGATCATTAAGGAGAATGGACTGTACGAGCTTCACCCTCAATCAGAATGGATCCACACTAACCCTGGGGTTCAGATCAGGAAAAGTATTAACGACCTCTCAATAAAGGCGATGATCACATACAGCCTGCCATTGAAGAAATCACTCACAAGCAAAAAAGACAGTAATACTAGAGTTAATTCAGAAAGACAAAGCAACTCCAATCCTTAACCATATTCTTGTTACTGATTGCCCTTGCATCAATCCAACTGAATTCTGATTCGCCTGATAAAACCTGCAAGATAACCATAACTTACTTCAAACCACAATCCTCGTGGGATCGACCCTGACTCGCTCAGGTATTACTTGGACGACCCAAATGCACTTGCTGGTACAGCTGTACAAAGGTGTGGGGATTCGTGCACCAATGCTCTGTATCAATAATAATCACCAAAAGAAATTGGAATCTCCCTTGTCACAAATGAGAGATTCTTAGTGAAGCAATAACACAAACAGTTAGTAGGAAAAAGAAAAGAAAGAATTAAAACAAAGAAATGACAAAAACAAAGAAGAAAAAGTGTCTAATCTAGGTAATCAACCAACCGGTAGTTTGTTAATCACAATTAATCCCCAGCAACGACGCCATAAGCTTGATACATGGGTTTTTGTATCTCTACAAATTCTCTTCGGCAAGTATACTGAATTTGTCGTCAAGTAAAAACTCACAATAGAGTGAGGTTGAATCCCACAGAGATTAACGGATTAAGCAAGCAATAGTTGATTGATTATTCTAGTTAGACAAGCATAATTGAGAGATAATCAACAAGAAATGTAAATGACATAAAAGTAAAGAAAGAAATAAAGTGCAAGAAAGTAAATGGCAAGAAAAGTAAAGAGCTAGAAAATTAAAGAGCAAGAAAAGTAAAGTACGGAAAAGTAAAGTGCAAGAAAGAAAAGTACAAGAAAGTAAATGTAAGAACTAAAAATAAAATAAACATTGGGGTAGAGAGATATTGAATTCTCCAGATCAATTACTTTCATCACATCTTCAATCATGCAACTCATTGATCTCTTGGCAATCATGGGTGATTGAATCCCAATTCCTTGGCAATTCAATCTTTATAAACTTGAACAATTGCCAATTCCTTGATCTAATTGCTCATGAGAAGAGATGAAGCTTGGTCACTGATTATACCACACACCTTCATAGATCCAAGAATTGGGAGAATTACATGTCACTATATCCGACCAACCCCAAACCTAATCCAATGTGAGAAAGATTTCAAGCATAGTTCTATGATTCCTTTTCCAAGGTAATCACAAAACCCAACTACGTTCAATTTCTTTCCCAAGATAAATGAATGCTTGAATGAAGAACGAAATATTTCTAGTAAATCAAAGAGAGATGCAGAGAAGAAGAAGAATAAAAATAATTTAATCCATCAAATAACAATAGAGCTCTCTTTCCCAATGGAAAGAGTTAGTGATTCATAACTAAAATATTTACAAGTAAGAAAGTGGAAGAGGGAAGAAGTGTGGGTGAGAAGAGAGGGTCCGAATACTCCTCCCAGTGGTGTGTTCCTCTTCCCAGAGTGAAATCTAATGCCTATATTTAGGCTTTCCTAAATTACAAATTGAACTGAAATTAAATGTAAATTATAATTAAATGAAAATTCCTATTCTAGATGCTTCTTATGGCCTTGATTGGTTGACAATTGTGGTCTTGCTTACTTGAGCTTTAAAGTGGACTTGAGTGAGAAAGGTGCATCAGATTGAGGTCCAGAGTGGCTTAGCATTGGTGCTGGCGTTAGCACTAGCGTTAGTCACACTAACGCTATGACTTGCTCCCAAGTTGGTGTTTTTGGGGCTTAAAGATGCCTATTGTTTGTGCTCCAATTTGATGCCCACTGACGTGCGAAAAATTGCTGATTAAGAATTTAATATATAAATAACGTTGCGAGTACAGTTCTTAACCGACGAAAATTTCGCTTATTGATGCATTCGCATTTTTGCTATATTAGCTAGTCAGTTTAGTTAGTTTTAGCTTAGTTTCATTCATTATCTTTGAAATAAACAAGCATTCGTATGAGTTTCACTTCCAAGCATTAAAATACCAAGGACTAGGTTAATTGTGGCCAATTTCATGCAAATGAGTCAAGGAGTTAATAAACAAGCTTATGTGAATGATTTCCTTTGAAATTTATTGCATAAGATGGCAAGACTTTGGGGAAGTATATTTGGTTTATGTTAGGTGATGAAGCAGGAAGGCACCGGAGCAAGAAATGGAGCAAGGAAGCTTGAAGATACACCAATGTTTGGCAAGAAAGCAGAGGAGTGCATGCTGCCAACGCTGGTTATTGCTAGCGTGTTTGGCAACAACGCCCAGCAGCACTGGGGAATGATCCTGGGAAGGAGTGGCACGTTGCCAACTTGGGTTACCACAGGCGTGTTTGGTGATAACGCCAAGCAACCCTGGAGAGTGATCCTAGAGGGCTCGAGCATGTTGCCAACTCCATAATTCATGGACGTGTTTGATGGTAACGCAGGCAAGCAACGCCAAGCAAGAAAGCTTGTCCAGGAAAGGAAGCCAGCACGTTGCCAACGCCAGAGTCCAAAGGCGTGTTTAGGGGCAACGCTGCAAGCAAGGCTGGAAGCTATAAGGCAGCAATGGAGAGAAATCCCAAGGCCTCAAGCACGTTGCCAACGCTGAGTGTATGGGCGTTCTTCAAAGCAACGCGGCAAGAAAGCAAGGCCTTGGAGAGGAGCTAGGGAGGCTCGAGCACGTTACCAACGCCAGCTTTCATTGGTGTGTTTCAAAGCAACGCTGGGCACTCACTCAAGGTACCCCTGGCCTCCACTCTAGCACGTTGCCAACGCCACCAACAAGGGCGTGTTTGCTGACAACGCCAGCAGCAAGAAAGCTTGGTGCCATAAGGAAGGCTCGAGCACATTGTTGGGCTGGGAGAGCATGGGCGTGTTCCAAGGCAACGCCAAGAAAGGAAGCAGCCCTGGAGAGGTCATCGAGCGTGTTGCTAACTTGGAGAAAGGGTGCGTGTTCCTTGGCAACACAGGCAAGCAAGGATGCTGGACCAGGAAAGAGCTCGAGGGCGTTGCCAACTTGAGGATGAACTGGCATGTTCATCAACAACGCCAGCTTCATGTCTCAGCCGTGAAAGGTTTTTGGCACGTTGCCAACTCCAGGATACATTGGCGTGCCCAATGATAATGCCAGGCAACCATGGAGAGTAGTTCTAAGCACTCGAGCACGTTGCCAACGCCAAGTTCTATAGGCGTGTTCCAAGGCAACGTAGCAAGCAAAGTTGAAGATTAGAAGGCAGCCCTGGAGGGAAGCATCGAGCACGTTGCCAATGTGCCAACAAGGGGCGTGTTCATCAACAACGCCAGCTCCATGTCTCAGCCCTGGGAGGTTTGGCATGTTGCCAACTTGGAGGAAAGGGTGCGTGTCCAGCAACAACTTCAACAAACTTGGTAGCCTGACCTTACCTTCTTTGAGGAAGCATAACTTGAGATAGGAAAATCCAATTGAGATGATTCTAAGTGCATTAGAAAGAAGACATTCTGAGCTTTCCAATGATGTATGATAGTCCATATTGAAGCAGAGGATTGAAACTCAAATTCTGGGCAACATTAGGCATGTAAGTAGAGTCAAGAAGAAAAAATGCCAAGTTGTTAGCAACAACTTGGGCTAACAATGCCCAGCACAAAGCCGCCAGCTCATGAAGCATGTTGCCAACGTGCCTTTACACTGGCATGTTTGCCAGTAACGTCCCCATTGGGCCAGGAGCATTATGAATGAGCTCCTCCTTCCCTGTTTACCAAAACTTCTTCGATTGACTTCTTCCATTGAGCCAAGAATTTAACAAAGAGTAAAGCCCACATTGCTAGCCCAATTGAAGATCTCTAAAGGAGTTTTAGGAGTAGTATAAATAGAAAAGAGTTGTGTACTTTTAGGGGGGCTTGGACTTTTATTTTTTTACTTGTTTTTAGACTTTTACACTGAGACACTATTACACTGGCAATTTTTACTTTCTCTCACCGGTCTTCTATTTTGTTTTTCTTGGAACTTTGAATTTCAGTTTTAAGGATTTCTTCTTCATTTTTTCTTCAATCTTCATCCTTCTCCACTCAAGTTTAATGTCTACTTTTGCACTTGTTATGGAATTTAGAGCTATGATTCACTAAACCCCATTTTCATTAGGGGAAGGAGCTCTGTTTATTTGAATGGGTTGATAACTCTTCTTTTCCTTCTCAATTCAAGTGGTTCATCCAAGAGGAAACTCTTGTTCTTCAAAGATTCAATCACCATCGAGAGAGGGGTTGAATCTATATGAATTATGTGGTGAACTTGAGAAAGGAGTCATATACTTCAGTTTAGAGTTCATCCTTTCATAATTTCCTTGATTAATACACTTTGGGTTGGTATGTGAGATGTAACCACCCTTGGTTGAGATCCTAGGAATTGTGTGGCTTGAAGGATTAGTTAATAAGCTTCATCTCTTCTCATGAACAATTAGATCACGAGAGTGGCAATTGGTTGTGTTGAGAGAAATTGAGTTACCAAGAGATTGGAACTCAATTACCTACAATCTGCCATGGATCTATACCCATGATTGAGAAGGAATTGATCAACATCAATTCATGAGAATTTGCATCTCTGATCCCTAATGATCTCTCCCATCATTAATTCTCGTTCCTCTTGTTCTTTAGTTATCTTGAATACCCACTACCCAATTCCCTTCTACATTCTTGCAATTTAACATTCTTGCTATTTACATTATGCTCTAAATTTACTTGCAATTTAATTTCTGCATTTTATATCCATGCACTCTACTTTCTTGCAATTTACTGTTTATGTCATTTAAGTTTCTTGCAATCTAAGTTTCCGTTATTTACTTTCAGTCATTTAATTTTCTTTCATTACTTCAGTTATTAAAATTTCTTGTCATTTAATTCCTTGCAATTTCTTTCAAGCATTCAAATCTCATGAAATCAAAACCATGTTTGCTCAACTAAACTACCAATTAACTAAAGTTGCTTAATCTACCAATCTCCGTGGGATCGACCTCACTCCGGTGAGTTTTACTACTTGATACGATCCGGTATACTTGCCGGTTCTACGTGAATTATTAATTTTCGCATATCAAGTTTTTGGTGCCGTTGCCGGGGATTGGCAAAGATTAACAATGATTAAGTGAATGGTAGTTTAGATTAAGCATTTTTTTCTTTGTTATAGCCCACTAACTGTTTGATATTTTATTTTGCTAACTTTAACTTCACTCTAGCAATAGAGTGTTTCATTTGTGTTGTTGGTTTGTATGTTTGTGTATGTCAGGGGCAAGGAGACTTGATCCTGGAGACGAGAGAACCCTCCGAAGGTTAAGAAGAGAAGCAATAGGAAAAGGGATAATTGGTGGAGAGGATTCAGAAGGAGAAGACCAAGTCATGGAGGGCAATTCACATAACCCTGCTGAGGGAGTTGCCAACAATAACAACCCACCTCAAAGGAGAGTTCTAGCTTCTTACACTCTCCCAAATCCAAGACACTGCGGGAGCAGTATACTTGCTCCCAATGTTCATGCAAACAACTTTGAATTGAAACCTCAGCTTATCACTCTCGTGCAAAACAATTGTTCCTATGGAGGAGGTCCCCTTGAGGATCCAAATCAACACCTATCTGTCTTCCTGAGAATATGTGAAACTGTCAAGACAAATGGTGTGCATCCAGATGTTTACAAGCTGCTATTATTCCCATTTTCTTTGAGGGACAAGGCATTTCAATGGCTGGAGACATTTCCCAAAGAAAGTATCAACACTTGGGATGATCTGGTGAACAAATTCTTATCCAAGTTCTATCCACCTCAAAGGATCATCAGGTTGAAAACGGAGGTGCAAACGTCACTCAAATGGATGGGGAATCATTGTATGAGGCATGGGAGAGATACAAAGCTCTGATTAGGAAATGTCCACCTGAGATGTTCAGTGAATGGGATAAACTTCAAAATTTCTATGAAGGGTTGACGCAAAAATCTCAAGAATCCTTGGATTACTCTGCAGGAGGCTCGCTACAATTGATGAATACAGCCGAAAAAGCTCAGAATCTCATAGACATGGTGACAAATAACCAATACTTCTTTGCTCATCAGAGGCAACGCCAACCTATTCAAAAGAAGGGTGTATTGGAACTAGAAGGAGTTGACACAATCTTGGCACAGAACAAGTTGATGCACCAACAAATCCAGCAACAAATGGAAATGATGGCTAAGAGAATAGATGGCCTCCAACTAGCTTCAGTGAGCACAAATCAACCTTCAACTGAATGGGGCCAAAGTGAAGCAGGCAATGTTGAGCAGCAACTAGAACAAGTTCATGCATAATACCTCAAATTCTTCTTAAAATGACTTCCATGGTGACACATACAACTCATCCTGGAAGAATCACCCCAACCTGAGATGGGGTGATAATCAAAACCATTGGCAGAAGAACAACAACTCCAACCATTCCTGCAACACACACAGCCAAAATCACTCATCTAACAACACTAACCAATACAAGAAACCACAAAACACATATCAACTACCCCACAACAATTAACAAACTCATCAAAATAACTTTCCCGCACCAACATCCAACCCACAAAACTACCACACCAGCCCTTCAAACAATTTCCAGCAACAACAATCAGCCCCCATCATACCACCAATTGACCATCATGAAAATAGAATTTCAAGTCTTGAGGCAGCCCTACAAACAATTGCTCAGTCTACTCAAATCTTGATCAAGGGCAAGAGAGATATGAAGCTACCATGAAGAACCTTGAAAGGCAAGTGGGACAATTAGCCAAACAAGCTGAACGGCCAACTAATGTGCTTCCAAGTGATACAATCTCCAATCCAAGGGAAGAATGCAAAGCTGTGCAGTTGAGAAGTGGCAAGATAGTTGGAAAAAAAGTCAACAAAGAAGCAACAGAGCATGAAGTGGAAGATACAATAGACAAGAAGGAGGATGAAAAGGCATCAACATCCAAAAAGAGCAAAGAAACTGAGGAGCCATTAAGCAAGTTGCCAACTCAAAACAACAATACCAATAGCAAGGAAATTGTGAAGCCACAGCAAGAGGAAAGAAATGAAGGGGTAAAATCTTATACACCCAAGCTCCCTTACCCAACAAGGATACACAAAGGAATAAGAGACCAGTAATTCCCAAAATTCTTAGAGATCTTCAAGAAGCTTGAAATTAACATTCCATTGGCCGAAGCTTTGGAGCAAATGCCATTGTATGCAAAGTTTCTTAAAGAATTGATCACCAAGAAGAGAAGCTGGCAGGAGAAAGAAACCGTACTCCTCACTCAAGAGTGTAGTGCCATCATTCAAAAGGGACTGCCACCAAAACTCAAAGACCCAGGCAGCTTCCTCATACCATGCACAATTGGGAATATGGCCATTGATAAATCACTCTGTGACTTGGGAGCAAGCATTAACTTAATGCCTCTTGCCATGATGAAAAAGCTGATGATAGAAGAGGTTAAACCTACAAGGATATCATTACAACTTGCTGACAAATCCCTCAAAATACCAAATGGAGTAGTGGAGAATCTCTTGGTAAAAGTGGGAAATTTTATATTCCCAGCTGACTTTGTGGTGTTGGACATGGATGAAAAGGGAAGTAATTCGGTCATTCTTGGTAGACCCTTTCTGACCACTGCTAGAACAATCATTGATGTGGAGAAGGGGGAGATGATCTTAAGAGTACATGATGAGCAAATGACCATAAATGTCTTCAAGGCAATGCAATACCCAGCTGAGAAAGAGAGTTACATGAGGATTGATGTGGTGGATTCCTTAGTTGAAGAAGTATTTGAAACAAACCATCAATTGAAACAAGAGGAAGTCCAAGACATCCAAAAACAAGAAGAGAACAAATTGGAAGAACCAGAGGAACCAAGTGAAGCCAAGAAAGAAGAGGTGCCACAACAAGAGTTGAAACCATTACCCCCTCATCTTAAATATGCATTCCTTGGTGAAGAGGACAACTTTCCAGTAATCATCAACTCTACATTGAGTGCAGAGGAAGAAGAAAAACTCCTTGTGGTATTGAAAGCTCACAAAGATGCATTGGGATGGACCATTAATGACTTGAAGGGCATAAGCCCTTCCATATGTATGCATAAAATTCTCTTGGAGGAAAATTCTAAACCAGTGGTACAACCTCAGAGAAGATTGAATCCCACAATGAAGGAGGTGGTTCAAAAAGAAGTACTGAAGCTGTGTAAAGCTGGGATCATTTACCCTATCTCTGATAGTCCATGGGTTAGCCCAGTTCAAGTAGTACCAAAGAAAGGTGGGATGACTGTCATTGTCAATGAGAAGAATGAGCTTATTCCAACAAGAACAGTGACTGGATGGAGGATGTGCATTGACTATAGGAGGCTGAATGATGCCACACGAAAAGACCATTTCCCCCTCTCTTTCATTGACCAGATGCTAGAAAGGATGGCTAGCCATGCTTATTACTGCTTCCTTGACGGATGCTCTGGTTATAACCAAATAGTAGTTGATCCCATGGATCAAGAGAAGACCTCCTTTACCTGCCCTTTTGAAATCTTTGCTTACAGGAGAATGCCGTTCGGATTATGTAATGCCCCAGCTACCTTTCAGAGATGCATGTTATCAATCTTCTCAGACATGGTAGAAAAATTCATTGAAGTTTTTATGGATGACTTCTCCGTTTTTGGTGATTCTTTCAATGCTTGTTTGCACCATCTTACCCTAGTCTTGAAAAGGTGCCAAGAAACCAATTTGGTTTTAAACTGGGAGAAATGCCATTTTATGGTACCCGAAGGAATTGTTCTTGGTCACAAAATTTCAAGAAAGGGTATAGAGGTGGACAAAGCAAAAGTAGAGATTATAGAAAAGCTTCCACTGCCAACAAATGTAAAAGCTGTTAGAAGTTTCTTGGGCCATGATGGGTTCTATAGACGGTTCATCAAAGATTTTTCTAAAATAGCAAAACCACTAAGCAACTTGCTTGTGGTGAGCAACCCTTTTTCCTTTGATGATGAATGTAAACAGGCCTTTGAGACTCTAAAAGCTAAGCTCACCACAGCACCAATTATCACACCCCAAGTTGGGGATTACCTTTTGAACTTATGTGTGATGCAAGTGACTTTGCAATTGGTGCTGTGCTGGGGCAGAGAAAGGACAAGAAGCACCATGTCATCTACTATGCAAGCAAAGTATTGAATGAAGCTCAAAGAAATTATACCACAACGGAGAAAGAGCTACTAGCTGTGGTGTATGCTTTTGATAAATTTAGGCAATATTTGATTGGTTCCAAAATTTTAGTTTACACTGATCATGCTGCTCTCAAGTATCTAATGTCAAAACAGGATGCCAAACTAAGGCTAATTAGATGGATATTGCTTCTACAAGAATTTGACATTGAGATCAAGGACAGAAAGGGTAGTGAGAATCAAGTTGCCGACCATCTATTAAGGTTGCCACAAGGGACAAGCCAAGATATATCTCAACCAGTAAATGAGAATTTTCCAGATGAGTACCTCTTGCAAATCCAACAAACCCCTTGGTTTGCAGACATGGCCAACTACAAAGCAGGAAGGAGTATTCCACAAGAGTACACAAGGCAACAAGTTAAGAAGCTGCTACATGAGGCTAAGTTATTCTTGTGGGATGAGCCCTTCCTATTCAAAAGATGCCCAGATGGAATGATTAGAAGATGTGTGCCGGAAATTGAAATGAAGGACATACTATGGCACTGCCACAATTCAAGCTATGGTGGTCATTTTGGAGCTGAAAGGACTGCTACAAAGGTCCTCCAAAGTGGGTTCTATTGGCCTTCTATCTTTAAGGATGCTAGAGATTTTGTGAGTCACTGCAATGAATGCCAAAGAACAGGAGGCTTGACAAAGAAGAATGAGATGCCTCAAAAGTTCATTTTGGAAGTGGAACTCTTTGATTTATGGGGAATAGACTTCATGGGACCCTTCCCTCCATCCTACACATTCAAATACATTTTGGTGGCAGTGGAGTATGTTTCAAAATGGGTAGAGGCAATAGCCACCACTACATGTGATGCTAATGTGGTATTGTAATTTCTAAGGAGAAACATCTTCACTAGGTTTGGGGTGCCAAAGGGACTTATAAGTAATGGAGGAAGCCACTTTTGCAACAAACAATTGAACTCCTTCCTCCATAGATATGGAGTAACCCACAAGGTAGCCACACCCTATCACCCACAGACAAACGGACAAGCTGAACTTGCAAACAGAGAGTTAAAGAGAATTTTGGAGAAAACTGTGGGAGCAACGAGAAAGGATTGGGCAAGGAAGCTGGATGATGCACTCTGGGCATATAGGACAGCATTCAAAACCCCATAAGAAGATCTCCATTTCAGCTGGTGTATGGGAAAGCATGCCATTTACCTGTAGAGCTTGAACACAAAGCTTTTTGGGCCACAAAACTTCTAAATCTTGATGCCCAAGCAGCAGGAGAGAAGAGACTGTTGCAACTCAATGAGTTAGAGGAATTCAGACTTGAAGCATATGAGAATGCCAGAATATACAAGGAAAGAGCAAAGAGGTGGCATGACAAGAAGATCTCTCCAAGGACATTTGAACCAGGCCAAAAAGTGTTACTCTTCAACTCTATGCTAAAAAATTTTCCTGGAAAGCTTAGATCCAAATGGACTGGTCCATACACCATCACAAGAGTTTCCCCTCATGGTTATGTGGAATTACTTGATGAAGCCTCAAAAGGGACATTCACAATCAATGGTCATCGGGTGAAGCTCTATCTTGGTGGCCCCTGAAGCAAGGAAGAAAGTATGCACTTGTTAACATGAGCAAAGGAGCTGCAATGTCAAGCTAAGGACAATAAACAAGCGCTTCATGGGAGGCAACCCATGCACAGGAGTCTTTTATTTTCATGCTTTAGTGCACTTATTCACAAACTAAGTTTGGTGTCCACACATACACGAAAATGCTAGACCATGGAGCAACAATGTAGTTGTCTCTTCTAGTTATATAAAAGCAACCATTAGAATTAAAATTTTTTTTCCTTTATGATCTCGTTGAATTTCTTTAGTATGAGTCCAAGCATTACAAGCAATTCTAAAGCCTTTGTATTCTTGCTGCAGGGAGGTGAAAGAAAGAAGTGATGGAAGAATCTTGAAGGGAGGATCACGGACACACACACAAGAAAGGAGAAGTCACATGTGCCTTGGGTTTTGTGCACCCACATGTACCTTGGATTGTGTGCATTGAGGAAAACACCTTAGCATGCATTAGGCAATGAAGATGCATGCTTCCCATGCTGTGACCGAACCATCAAGACCATTCCCTCACCATAAATATGACTTTAAAACACTCCAACCACAATCATTAAACCTCACTTTGTCCTCACTTCTATATCTACTACTCTCCATCACCACATTTCATCAAATCCCCTCAGCCGAAATCACACTCAACCATTTGAGTACCCTTGCTTCACAGATTTTTGCCTTGATCCTAAGAATTGCTCAGAAAAATTCAAGATGCACTATTTCCCCTAGCCTACCCGAACCACGCCCCTTCTTCATTCCTTCTCACAATCACTTTCAAGCCTGCATTCCTTACCTTGTCGCCATATCCATCTAAACTCCCTTCATGAACATTTTCTTTATGCTTGAGGACAAGCATTCTTCTAAGTTTGGTGTTGGAAGATTTGATCCTTGTGCAATTAAATTTCAATGGCCTCATCATCAAGAGCTAGGAAGGGAAAGGACAAGCAACCCGTAGAAGATGAAGAACAAAACACCTTTGATCGAAGAAGATTCAAATCCACACGCAATGAGCGCGTCTTTAGTTGGATGACAGGCAAAGACGTTGTCCCGGAGTTACCTTTCAAGCTAAGAAAGGAGGAATACTCTGAGATACAAAAAATAATTAGAAAGAGGGGATGGGAGCTTCTCTGTAATCAACCTCAAGAAGTGAGCATGGTTCTCATCCATGAGTTTTACACCAATGTGATAAGAGAATTTGATGATGAAGAGCCATACAAGAGCTATGTAAGAGGGGTGACTATTGACTTTAGTCCAGACACCATCAACAGGGTGCTAAAGACCAAACCAAAATGGTTCAAACAAGCTAGCTATGAGGAAAGGGTTGAAAATGATCCAAGATATGTGGATGTGCTAAGTGACCTGTGCAAAGTAGGCACGGATTGGGTGTTGGATTCACAAAGACAACCACTCAAACTCAGAAGAGGTGATCTCATACCTCAAGCAAAAGGATGGCATGACATAGTGAGGAGATCATTAATCCCTACTTCAAATAATTCCGAAGTGACAGTGAATAGAGCAATAATGATCCATTGCATTATGAAAGGAGGGAAGATCAATGTGGGAGAAATTATAGCCAAAAACATCATTGACATAGCCGAGAAGGTCAAACGGGACAGTTGGCTAGGATATCCTAGTACTATTCTGCGCTTATGTGAAGAAGCTAGAGTGCCTCTCGAAGAATTTGAAGAAACTGACGTGGTGTCTATTGGAAAGCCTCTCACCAAGGAAAGATTGGAATTTGTCACTACGACCCAATTGGAGAGGCAACCTTTAGCAAGAAAAAAGAAAAGGAAAGAAGCAAGACAAGAGGAAGAGCGCCAAGAAATGGAAGAACCAAGTACTTTGAACATGAATCAACTCCAAGCCGCCTTAGAAGGAATCTCGGGGCAATATTCACAAATTTAAAGAAGCCAAGAGGAACAAGCTCAACAACAAAGGGACCTTTGGCAAGTAATGAATCAGCAAAGAGAAGTTCAAGTTCAATGGATGAGTCAGCAAAGTGAATATCAAACACACATAATGGAACTACAACAAGAACAATATGACAAGATGTATGAAATCATCAACAACTCAGCTGCTGAATATGGAAGATCCATGGAGAAGGTAATACAAGAACAAGCTCAACTAAGGAAAGAGAAAGCTCAGCAAATGGAGCTTCTCCATAGGATGGATGCTAGACAAGACACATTTCACAGAGAATTCAATGAAAGCAGAATGTTCAAGGAGGCCAGACATAGAGACAGAATTGATTATGATATATGCACCCAGGAAAAACTCAGCTACCTTTGTGGAACAATCCCAGTGCTCAACCCACAAATCCAAAAATTTAATGAAGCGCACAAGATATTAGAAGAGTAGGAAATTGCAAGGGTGAAATTTAATGCTGAGAGGCTAAAAGAGAGGATGATAAGCTCAGGAATATGGAAAAGAGAAGAGGAGGACTCAACAACAAAACAACAAGGAGAAGTAAGAAAGAAGAAGAAAGAAAATCCAAAGGGCAAAGGAAAGGGACATAATGACTAAAGGTGGTGAAGTTCTTTTTAGTGCTTTATTAAATAAAGAAGATGTATATCTGAAACATGGTATACCTTCTAGGTTGTTTTCTTTTATGCATTTTCATTTATGTTGCTTACTCCATGTATCACTCACATGCTTGGAATGTTTGCTTGTCTTAAATACTTTTACTTGCCAATGGAATAAAAGATGTAGTTTGAACAAAAACAGAGAGAAATCTAGCTTAGGAGAACAAGATTGTCTGATACAAAGTGTTAGTACATATATGCTTTCATTGTGAACGAATCAGAGCTCAAGAAATTAAAAGGAGTTAAGATGCTTGCTTACACAAAACTAGTTGGTTAAGGGTTATAAGACTCAAGAAGTTAGAAGCACAAAGATCCTTGACAATGGAGTAATACACAAAAATTTTGAAGAGCAGAAAAAGAGAAATAAAGAAAACAAAGAACAAATAATGAAAGGCTAGGCATCAATGACAAAATTTGGATATGTGTCTGTGGTGATTGATGTTAGGAGACATACTTGGGCTAGTAAATCCGAGGGGTGCTTCATCACCCGGTAACTTGAGTTAACTAACTCGGGATTATCGATTGAAAACTCACATTCAAGAGTAGCTCTATAACAGAACATTTAGCAACCCAAAGAGGTGCTGGACACCACTATCCAAATAAAATTCCAATGTTATATGCCTGTGATTGAATGTGTTAAGGAGAGAGGCTTGAGTTAGTAAATCTTTAAGAGTGCTTCAACACTTAATAACTTAAACCAACTGGTTTGAGATTGTTGATTGAAAGCTTATGCTAAAGAGCCGCCTTAAGACAAGATTTTTAGCTCAATTGAAACAACGGAAATTTGAGAAAAAAAGGGGGAGAAAAGAGAAGTAGAGAAAAGAATAGTTTAAGGATTAGGTGCTAAGGTATAGAAAAAGAGTCTAGTGAAATTAACCAACCTAGTATTGAAGCAAGCATTTCAACTAAGAATTTGGATTAGCCTTGATCAGTTGCACTAAACAGATGACTACACGAATGAGGATGACATGTTCCATGGAAGAATTCTTCTCTGTTAAGACATTCAATTCTTGCATCTTAAATTCTTTTGTCAAATTATTTTACCCCTTGCTTGAGGACAAGCAATATTTTAAGTTTGGTGTTGTGATGCATTCGCATTTTTGCTATATTAGCTAGTCAGTTTAGTCAGTTTTAGCTTAGTTTCATTCATTATCTTTGAAATAAACAAGCATTTGTATGAGTTTCACTTCCATGCATTAAAATACCAAGGACTAGGTTAATTGTGGCCAATTTCATGCAAATGAGTCAAGGAGTTAATAAACAAGCTTATGTGAATGATTTCCTTTGAAATTTATTGCATAAGATGGCAAAACTTTGAGGAAGTATATTTGGTTTATGTTAGGTGATGAAGCAGAAAGGCACCGGAGCAAGAAATGGAGCAAGGAAGCTTGAAGATACACCAATATTTGGCAAGAAAGCAGAGGAGTGCATGCTGCCAACGCTGGTTATTGCTAGCGTGTTTGGCAACAATGCCCAGCAACACTGGGGAATGATCCTGGGAAGGAGTAGCACGTTGCCAACTTGGGTTACCACTGGCGTGTTTGGTGATAATGCCAAGCAACCCTGGAGAGTGATCCTAGAAGGCTCGAGCACGTTGCCAACTCCATAATGCATGGACGTGTTTGATGGTAACGCAGGCAAGCAACGCCAAGCAAGAAAGCTTGTCCAGGAAAGGAAGCCAGCACGTTGCCAACGCCAGAGTCCAAAGGCGTGTTTAGGGGCAATGCTGCAAGCAAGGCTGGAAGCTATAAGGCAGCAATGGAGAGAAATCCCAAGGCCTCAAGCACGTTGCCAACGCTGAGTGTATGGGCGTTCTTTAAAGCAACGCGGCAAGAAAGCAAGGCCTTGGAGATGAGCTAGGGAGGCTCGAGCACGTTACCAATGCCAACTTTCATTGGCGTGTTTCAAAGCAACGCTGGGCACTCACTCAAGGTACCCCTGACCTCCACTCTAGCACGTTGCCAACGCCACCAACAAGGGCGTGTTTGCTGACAACGCCAGCAGCAAGAAAGCTTGGTGCCATAAGGAAGGCTCGAGCACATTGTTGGGCTGGGAGAGCATGGGCGTGTTCCAAGGCAACGCCAAGAAAGGAAGCAGCCCTGGAGAGGTCATCGAGCGTGTTGCTAACTTGGAGAAAGGGTGCGTGTTCCTTGGCAACACAGGCAAGCAAGGATGCTGGACCAGGAAAGAGCTCGAGGGCGTTGCCAACTTGAGGATGAACTGGCATGTTCATCAACAACGCCAGCTCCATGTCTCAGCCGTGGAAGGTTTTTGGCACGTTGCCAACTCCAAGATACATTGGCGTGCCCAATGATAACGCCAGGCAACCATGGAGAGTAGTTATAAGCACTCGAGCACGTTGCCAACGCCAAGTTCTATAGGCGTGTTCCAAGGCAACGTAGCAAGCAAAGTTGAAGATTAGAAGGCAGCCCTGGAGGGAAGCATCGAGCACGTTGCCAATGTGCCAACAAGGGGCGTGTTCATCAACAACGCCAGCTCCATGTCTCAGCCCTGGGACACGTTGCACGTTGCCAACTTGGAGGAAAGGGTGCGTGTCCAGCAACAACTTCAACAAACTTGGCAGCCTGACCTTACCTTCTTTGAGGAAGCATAACTTGAGATAGGAAAATCCAATTGAGATGATTCTAAGTGCATTAGAAATAAGACATTATGAGCTTTCCAATGATGTATGATAGTCCATATTGAAGCAGAGGATTGAAACTCAAATTCTGGGCAATATTAGGCATGCAAGTAGAGTCAAGAAGAAGAAAAGCCAAGTTGTTCGCAACAACTTGGGCTAACAACGCCCAGCAAAAAGCCCCCAGCCCAGGAAACTCATGAAGCACGTTGCCAACGTGCCTTTACACTGGCGTGTTTGCCAGTAACGTCCCCATTGGGCCAGGAGCATTATGAATGAGCTCCTCCTTCCCTGTTTACCAAAACTTCTTCGATTGACTTCTTCCATTGAGCCAAGAATTTAACAAAGAGTAAAGCCCACATTGCTAGCTCAATTGAAGATCTCTAAAGGAGTTTTAGGAGTAGTATAAATAGAAAAGAGTTGTGTACTTTTAGGGGGGCTTGGACTTTTATTTTTTTACTTGTTTTTAGACTTTTACACTGAGACACTATTACACTGACAATTTTTACTTTCTCTTACCAGTCTTCTATTTTGTTTTTCTTGGAACTTTGAATTTCAGTTTTAAGGATTTCTTCTTCATTTTTTCTTCAATCTTCATCCTTCTCCACTCAAGTTTAATGTCTACTTTTGCACTTGTTATGATTTACTGTTTATGTCATTTAAGTTTCTTGCAATCTAAGTTTCCGTTATTTACTTTCAGTCATTTAATTTTCTTTCATTACTTCAGTTATTAAAATTTCTTGTCATTTAATTCCTTGCAATTTCTTTCAAGCATTCAAATCTCATGAAATCAAAACCATGTTTGCTCAACTAAACTACCAATTAACTAAAGTTTCTTAATCTACCAATCTCCGTGGGATCGACCTCACTCCGGTGAGTTTTACTACTTGATACGATCTGGTATACTTGCCGGTTCTACGTGAATTATTAATTTTCGCGTATCACTTATCAATTTAAAAAGAGTTGTCACAATTTAAGAATAAAATACTGGGAGTAGAGTTCACAGGTCGTCTCCCAACGAGTTGACAAAAGAGTGCAATTTATTGGTCAGGAATTTTCTAAGAAATTTTAAGAGTTGGAGAACAGAAAAATAAATGATTGTAAATTAAAGCAATGAAATTAGCAAGAGAATTTATATAATCAAAATAAAAAGCCTTGACCGGGAGAAGACTAATTGGAAGTTATATCCTTGTTGAATTTTTCCAAGTGCAATAGTAAGAGGTTGTTGTTTTTACTTAGTTAACTTTTACCGAATAAAGGAAAGTCAAGTAATTGAGCTAACTCTAATTCACAAGTGCTAATCCTCTCCTATGGAAGGATTAGCGTTAGTGACTAGAGAGTTAGCCAACAACTTCTAATTAAAATTGACACTTGAGTATTCCAACTCAAGGGTCTCCTGTTAATCAACTCCCAAGTCAAGTTAGAAGTCTACTCCATTGACATGAATACCACTTCCACAGACATATAAAGGGAATAAAAAGAAGACATGATAAATTAAATAAAATAATTATTGAAAATTAATTAAAGGTAAAAGTAGTTCTTCACATTAATAAATTCCAAAATCAAAGATATCCATATGTATATCTGAACAGGGTAAATGGGTGATTAAAAGAATAAGGAAAGAAGAAAACAAACTAGACTGATGGAAACTTCAACAGAGGTAGTAGCTCTTTTCAATATCCAAAATCAAAAGCATAAAACTCTCAAACTATGAATGTGAAGAACCCTAGAGGAAGTAATATTTCTCTCTCCAAGATTCAAAACTAAAACTAAAAACTGTGTAAAAATGAATATGTGTTGAGTCTCTGATTGTCCCCTGGCTCTAGTCTGTGTTTCTGGGCCGAAAACTGGGTCCAAACTCAGCCCAAAATCACCTCTAGCGTCGTCTGCGATTTCTGCACGTGGTGCACGTCACGCATACGCGTAGGTCACGCGTACACATCGATGGTCTTCTTCGTGTGTCTCGCGTACGCGTCAGGTACGCGCACGTGTCGCTGTGAAAATATCCAAATCACGCGCACGCGTGAGCCATGCATGTGCATCGATCCTCGCTGGTTATCTCCTTTATTTCTTGTGCTCCTTTCATTTTTGCAAGCTTCCTCTCCATCCTTTACGCCATTTCTGCCCTATACAGCTTGAAAACACTTAACGCACGGATCACGGCATTGAATGGTATAAAGGGGAATTAAAATACACAATTTAAATGCTTAGGAAGAAAGTTTTCAACCATAGAACAAAATTGGGAAGGAATTGTAAAATCATGCAAATTATATGAATAAGTGTGCAAAGACTTGATAAAAACCACTCAAATTAGCACAAGATAAACCATAAAATAGTGGTTTATCAATCTCCCCACACTTAAACATTAGCATGTCCTCATGCTAAGCTCAAGGAGACAAAAGGAATGAATGGGGGAAAGTAAGACTCATGAGATGCAACCTATGTATGTGAATGCAACTATATGCTAAGATGTTTCTATCTACTTGGTTAAAAGTAAACAAGTTCTCCAAGACAAACATAAATCAGATTCCACTAATTCAAATAACACAGTAAGAGACAGGTAAACTTGTAAGAAGATAGCTCATGAAAGCAAGGAGCATAGAATCAAGCATTGAACCCTCACTAGTAGTATATATGCACTCTAATCGCTCAAGTGTCTAGGGTTAATCCACTCTACTCTTCTCTAGTCATGCTTTCTAAAACTTTGTTCTTCATCTAACCAATCAACAAATATTTAATGTACCAATGCAAACATCATGAGATCTTTTTAAGCTTGTAATGGGGCTAAGGTAAGGGTGAGGATATATATATATGGCTAAGTGAGCTATAATATGAATCTTTGACTAACTTAAGTTCTCACCTAACATACACATACTCTATATAATTCTAAAATCATGCCTAGCTACCCAAAACCACACTTTTGTATATTTCACATACTCATATACCAAATTTTCCTTAATTCCACCACATATGCATTGATCTTTTATTAAACTTGACATTGGGGTAATTTTGTCCCCTATTTATTTATTTATTTATATTGTAATATATTTTATTTTTGATGAAAATGAAAGCAAACATAACATATCAATGCACATGATTTTTCTGGTCTCACATGAGTATGCACCCAAATTTCCAATACTTTTGTCAACACAATTTCATTAACCCAAGTTCCCACAATTCTCCACACTTAATTGATACACAATCTCTATCTTAAGCTAACCAAAGATTCAATTGGGGTAATTAATTATTTTTCCGCTTAAGGCTAGTGATGCGGTAAAATACAGAACTAATGGGGATTAAAAGGCTCAAAGTGGCAAACAAAGGTAATTGAAATGGTAGGCTATTTGGGATAAGTGAGCTAATAACAAATGATGACCTCAATCATATGTATGCATGCAAATACACTAAACAATGGACATATAGAATGGAACAAACTATAGATTACAATCATAGAGAAGAAAACACACAAAAATAAAAATCATGGTTAAATAATGTAACCATATAATTAAACTCAAATCTCACAGGTTGTGTGTTCTTAGCTATAAACCATGTTCCAAATTACAATCTTCAAACAAGTTTAACATAAATTTTCAATTTAAATTAGTGAAATACTATAAAATAGGGTCTTGAAAAGAAATTTATTACTTTAACCAAGCAAAACATACATGTAATCTATCCTATCTAACAAAAGAAAAACTAAAATGCTGGTGTTAAGAGAGAGAGATTACCTCTGAAAGTAAAGGACTGACCTCCCCACACTTAAGGCTTGGCACAGTCCTCCGTGCCATCAGTAAGGAGTAAGGTAGGGCTGGAAGCATCGCCTCCACTGTCTGGTTCGCCATGGCTCCCTGTGCTACTGGGTGAAGGGGAGTCCGGAGTGTCCTTCTGTTCCGGAGGTGGGTGGGTACAAACTATGAGTTCCTTCAGATAGGTGTATCGACGCTTGTTACATTGCTCCATTTGCTCCATCCGCCGGTCTTGCCGGTCGAACCTCTCAAGGATCTGAAGGAACATCTGATGGACGGATGGTGCTTGTGGTGTGGATGATGGTGGAGTAGAAGAAGGAGGAGTATCAAAGATGGGCCTGATAAACCACTATTTTATAGTTTATCTTGTGCTCAATTGAGTGGATTTTATCAACTCTTTACCCACTTATTCATGCTATTTGCATGGTTTTACTTTTTCCGTCCTGATTTTGTGCTATGATTGAAAACATGCTTCCTTGGCCTTATATTTGCTAATATTAATCCTCTCTTATTACCATTAGATGCCTTGATATGTGTGTTAAGTGTTTTCAGAGATTACAGGGCAGGAATGGCTTGGAGGATAGAAAGGAAGCATGTAAAAGTGGAAGGAATACAAGAAGTTGAAGGAACTACAAAGCTGTCAGCCTGACGCTCTCGCACTAAAACGGTCATAACTTGAGCTACAGTGGTCCAAACGACGCGGTTTTAGTTGCGTTGGAAAGCTAATGTCTGGCGCTTCGATTTGATATATAATATATCATAGTTGCCTTGACTCTAGGCGACGCAAATGCGCGCTCCACGCGGACGGGTCGCAGTGACAAAAATAGCGTGGCAGATTTCTTCTCCAGCGATTTATGGGCTGTTTTCGACCCAGTTTTCGGCCCAGAAAACACATATTAGAGGCTATAAAATGGGAGAATCCATTCATTCATAATCATCAGCTCATAATTCATAATTTTTAGTTTTAGGTGTAGTTTTTAGAGAAAGAGGTTCTCTCCTCTCTCTTAGGATTTAGTTTTAGGATTTAGGATTATTTCTTCTTCATCACAGGTTCAATAATGCTAAATTTTTTTTCAAGAATATTTTTGTTATTTTTTTATTTACCAGATAATGCTATTTCTTCACCAATATAGAATAAATTAATTTTAAAAATTTAAAGTTTTAAAATTTTTTGTTTATTGGATATTTTTTAAATTCTTTAATTTGCTGGACTTTCTTTTATTTTTTTAATTTTAAATAAAAAATTTATTTTTAAATTTAAAAATGAAAAAATAAAAAACTTTGTCTTTTGAAATCCTAAATATTTTTTCAAGAATATTTTTTTCTTCACCGGATAATGCTATTTTTTCTCAAATGTAAAATAACTTAATTTTAAAAATTTAATCCTTTTAAATTTTTGTTTATTGGATAGTTTTGAAATTATTTATTTTTTTAGTTTTAAAATTTAAAAATAAAAATCTGTTTTACTTATTTTCCAAATATTGCTGGACTTTATTTGATTTTTTATTTTAAATAAAAATTTTATTTTTAACTTTAAAAGTTCAAAAAAATGAAAAAATTTGTCTTTTGAAATCCTAATTTTCTTTCAAGAATATTTTTTATTTTTTATTCACGGCATAATACTATTTTTTCACAAATATAGAATAAATTAATTTTAAAATTTAAACTTTTTAAATTTTTGTTTATTGGATATTTTGAAATTCTTTATTTTTTGGCAAAAAAAATTATTTTTTTAGTTTCAAAATTTTTAAATAAAAACTATTCATCTTTTTTTCTTATTTTCCAAATATTGCTGGACTTTTTTTATTTTAAATAAAAAATTTAATTTTTAAATACAAAAATTAAAAAAATAAAATATTTTGTCTTTTGAAATCCTAAATTTTTTTTCAAGAATATTTTTGTTATTTTTTTATTCTTCGGATAATGCTATTTCTTCACAAATATTGAATAAATTAATTTTAAAAATTTAAACTTTTGTTTATTGGATATTTTTGAAATTCTTTATTTTTCTAATTTTTGATAAAAAATTATTTTTTTAGTTTCAAAATTTAAGAAAAAAAAGTTTTTATCTTTTTTTTTGTCATCCAAACATATCCCACTAAGCATTCAGCTGTCCAAGTAGTGAAGGATACTTCCATGACGGAGTCTACGTCGCACCAAATTTCTGCAGTGACTTCTGCTGAAAGCATTGGATGAAATAGAAGCCGTTAAAGAACCCAAGCAAGTTTTCATACATTTATGTCCTCATGTGTGATGACAAGTCATCATATGCTAGTTTTGCAAGCATTTTTCACTTGTTTCATTAGTTTTTATGCACTTTCTTGCATTGTAAGTTAGCAATTTGGAGTGGAATTGCATGGTTTCTTTGAATCAATCAACCACCATTTAATTAACACAAATCTTGAAGTTTAAGCTAAAATTAATTGGTTTTAAATGAATTTTAAGCTTTTTGAATTTTGTGACACTTTGATTGGTTGTTTTGATTAATTGTAGGTGAAGAAAAAAATAAGAAAAGCGTGGCCAAAGGAAGAGAAGCGTGGCTCAAAGAAGGAAAAGCGTGGATGCATTCAAGAAACAAGGGTATAAAGCTCTTGCCAAGAGCATTAAAGCTCTTGTGGAGAGCTTTCCTTCAAATAATCAAAAGCCAAGCTCTTGCCAAGAGCTTAAAAGCTCTTGCCAAGAGCTTTATCAAAAGCACATGGAAGAAGGAAGCAAGGCAAGCTCACATGCAAAGCTCTTGCCAAGAGCTTTGCCCAAGAGCTTTTTCAGGCATTCCAAGGGAAAAATCAAGGAGAAAAAGCTCAACTATGCACTCACCAAGACTTGAACCCATGACCAAGGGGAGGGGCCAGCGCTATTCCACAAGGAAAAAGATTCGAACAGGGAGCATCAAGGAAGCAAGGCCTTGTGCGCCACTCACTTGCCAAGGAAAATGGCCAGCAACTTCCTTCACCAAGATTCGAACCGAGTACTACAAGGAGGCAAAGACTTAAGCGCTACTCTTGTGCCAAGAAAATTAAATCCACAAGTGCTCCACCCAAGACTTGAACCAGGGACCTCAAGGACAAGTAAAGCTCTTGCCAAGAGCTTTAAGCTCTTGCAAAGAGCTTTGTTCTCTTGTCACAAGGGAAGGACCGTGCGCACTGAAACAAGGAAGGGAAGCAAAGCTCTTGCCAAGAGCCGAGCCTTCGCCTGGGAGGTGCACCATGGGCTGAAAATTGAACCAAAAATCCAAATTAATTCATTTCTTCACCAAATTTTAGAGCCCACCCAAATTCTTAGATCCAAATTAGGAAGTGTATAAATAGGTGTTAGTTTGATTTAGAAAGCACCTTTTTACACCTTTTACTTTCTTTTAGAATTTTCACTTGTAATTTTGAGAGTTTTTTTTACTTTGATTTTGGATCTTGGAGAATTTGGAAGGAGAATTGATCTCTCTTCTTCCTTGTTCTTACTTCTGCACTCTTTACTTCTTTTCTTAGATCTTGGGTGGAGAATTGAAGAAATTCTGTTTCAATCTCACTTTGAGATCTCTTTGTTTATTTTTCTGCATAATTCTAGAAATTGAAATTTGAATCAAAATTCCATTTACTGCTTTCATCTTCTACTTCTCCTGCAATTTACTTTTCTACTTCTCTTGCAATTGTTCTTGGTTGGATCAAGGAAGGATTGAGATCTAGATTTGTTCTCTAGTCTCTTCTAACCCTGAGATCTTTGACTTCTCTTGAACCATCGCAATTGAGCTACATTTTGCTCTCTGTTTGGATTTTCAAGCAATTGTTCTTTTCTTGTTTAGATTTGTTGCATTCTAATTCACCCTTTACTTCTCTGTTTAATGCCATTTTACTTTCTCTTGTTTAATTTCTGTATTCCCAGCTGATGCATTCGCATATTTGCTATATTAGCTAGTTAGTTTAGTTAGTTTTAGCTTAGTTTCATTCATTATCTTTGAAATAAACTAGCAATTTTATGAGTTTTACCTCCATGCATTAAAACACCAAGAACTAGGTAAAATTGTTGGCCAAATTCATGCAAACATTCAAGGAGTTTATAAACAAGTTGATATGAATGATTCCCTTGAAATTTATTTCATAAGATGGCAAGACTTTGAGGAAGTTTCTTTGGTTTATGCTAGGTAATGAAGCTAGAAAGCAATGGAGCAAGAATGAGAGTAAGAAGGCTTAAAGATACATCAAGCTTGGCAAAGAAGCAGGGGTTTGCACGTTGCCAACTTGCACTTCTACTTGAGTGCTTGGCAATAACGCCAGGAGGCAAGACTTGGTCCAGGGAAGGAGGCTAGCACGTTGCCAACGCTGGAGTATAAAGGCGTGTGCAATAGCAACGTGGTGAGCAAAGCTTGGAGCAAGAAGGCAACGCAGCAAACAAAGTTTAGTGCCATGAAGAGGTTCGAGCACGTTACCACCATGCTGGAACAAAGGCGTGCTTGTGAACAACGCTGGCCAGCAACGCAGCAAGAAAGCAAGGCCTTGGAGAGGATCTAGGGAGCTCGAGCACATTACCAACGCCAGCTTTCATTGGCATGTTTCAAAGCAACGCTAGACACCCACTCAAGGCACCCCTGACCTCCACTCGAGCACGTTGCTAACGCCAACTTCCATTGGCGTTTTCCAGGGTAACGTAGCAAGCAAAGCTTGGTGCCATAAGGAAACTCAAGCACGTTGTTGGACTGGGAGAGCATGGGCGTGTCCCAAGAAAACGCCAAGCAAGAAGCTAACTCAGGGGAAGAAGCATGCACGTTGCCAACGCCAAGTTCTGAAGGCGTGTTCATTGGCAACGCAACAAGCAAGATCTTGGGCCAACCATGAGTTCAAGCACGTTGCCAGCCAAGAGATGCAGGGGCGTGCTTGATAATAACGTAGGCAAGCAAGGAGGCTGTCCAGGAAAGGGAGCCAGCACGTTGCCAACGCCAGAATCCAAAGGCGTGTTTAGGGACAACATTGCAAGCAAGGTTGGAAACTAGAAGGCAACCCTGGAGGGCAATCTCAAGACTCTAGCACGTTGCCAACGCCACCAACAAGGAAGTGTTTTGTGACAACGCCAAGCAAGGAAGCTGTCCTGGAAGGAAGCCAGCACGTTGCCAACGCTGAGTGCATGGGCATTATCCAAGGCAACGTAGCAAGCAAGCTTGGAGAGCAACCCCCCCTCACTCGAGCACGTTGCCAACGCCAAGCTCTATAGGCGTGTTCCAAGGCAACGTGACAAGCAAAGTTGAAGCCAGAAGGCAGCCCTGGAGGGGAGCAGCGAGCACGTTGCCAACGTGCCAACAAGGGGGCGTGTTCAGCAACAACGCCAGCCCCATGTCTCAGCCTTGGGAGGTTTGGCACGTTGCCAACTTGGAAGAGAGGGTGCGTGTTCAGCAACAACTTCAACAAACTTGGCAGCCCGACCTTACCTTCTTTGAGGAAGCATAACTTGAGATAGGAAAATTCAATTGAGATGATTCCAAGTGCATTAGAAAGAAGACATTCTAAGCTTTCCAATGATGTATGATAGTCTATATTGAAGCAGAGGATTGACACTCAAATTCTGGGCAACATTAAGCATGAAAGTGGAGTCAAGAAGAAGAAAACCAAGTTGTTAGCAACAACTTGAGCTAACAACGCCCAAGTTACAAAGCCCCAGCCCAGGAAAACCAAAAGCACGTTGCCAACGTGCTACAACACTAGCGTGTTTGCTAGTAACACCACTCAATGGGCCAGAATTGATGACAACTTGCTCTGCTTCCTCTGTTCCTCACAAATGCCAGCAACTGCATTCCATTGAGCCAGGAATTCAACCAAGAGAAAGCCCACATTGCTAGCCCAAATTAAAGGTCTCTGAAGGAGTTTTAGGAGCAGTATAAATAGAGAAGAGTTTGATACTTAGAGGTAGGATTTTGACTTTTTGCTTTGGAACTTGTTTTTAGACTTTTTGACACTTAGACATTTTCTATTACACTAGTAATTTCTATTCTCTACTTTTTCTCACCGGTTTTCTATTTTGTTTTTCTTGCAACTTTGAATTACAGTTTTAAGAACTTCTTCTTCTTCTTCTTCATTCTTCTCTACACTTAGTTTAATTTTCATCTATTGCAATTGTTGTTAAAATTGGAGCTATGATTCACTAAACCCCACTTTCATTAGGGGGAAGAGCTCTGCTTGTTTGAATGAATTGATAACTCTTCTCCTCCTTCTTAATTCAAGTGGTTAATCCAAGAGAAAACTCTTGTTCTTCAAAGATTCAATCACCATCGAGAGAGGGATTAATCTATATGAATTATGTGGTGAATTTGAAAAAGGAGTCACATAATTCAGTTTAGAGTTCATCCTTTCATGATTTCCTTGATCAATACACTTTGGTTGGTATGTGAGATGTAACCTTCCTTAGTTGAGATTCTGGAAATTGTGTGGCTTGGATTAGAAATTGAACTTCATCTCTTCTCATGAACAATTAGATCACGAGAGTGGCAATTGGTTGTGTTGAGAGAAATTGAGTTACCAAGAGATTAGGATTCAATTACCCACAATTTGCCATGGATCTATACCCATGATTGAGAAGGAATTGATCAACATCAATTCAGGAGAATTTGCATCTCTGATCCCTAATGATCCTCTCCATCATCAATTCTCATTTCTTTTGCTCTTTAGTTGTTTGAATACCCATTACCCAATTCCCTTCTACATTCTTGCAATTCATTATTCTTGTCATTTACATTCTGTTTCTATATTTCTTGCTATTTACTCTTATGCTCTTTAAAATTCTGCAATCTTTACTTTCTTGCAATTTATCTTTAATGTCATTTAAGTTTCTTGCATTTTAAGTTTCAGTTATTTACTTTCATCTTCTTTCTCTCTTCTAGTTCTTTAAATTCCTTGCCATTTAATTCTTTTGCAATTATGTTCAAAAATCACAAATCTCATGAAATCAAAACTATGTTTTCTTAACTGAATCTACCATTTAACTAAAGTTGCTTAATCTACCAATCTCCGTGGGATCGACCTCACTCTTAGTGAGTTTTACTACTTGATACGATCCGGTATACTTGCCGGTAATTACGTGAAATTAATTTTTACGTATCACCAGCTCCCGGATCCTTTTATTATTCAAGCAATTTACATTTCTTGCACTTTAAGCTTCAGTCATTTACATTTCTTGCAATCTAAGTTTCTACAATTTATATTACTTGCACTTTAAGATTCAGCTTCTTTACTTTCTTTGTTCTTTAATTTACTGCAATTCTTCCCTCTCCCTTTACAATTCATGCAATTTAGCTTCTGTCAATTACAACTCACTCAAATCAACTCTTGTTCACTTGACTAAATCAACCACTAAACTAAAATTGCTCAATCCTTCAATCCCTGTGGGATCGACCTCACTCACGTGAGTTATTATTACTTGATGCGACCCGGTACACTTGCCGGTGAGTTTTGTATTGGATCATTTTCCACACATCAATGTGAACCTATGAATGAGAAGTCCCCTAGACGGGCAAGAACCATTCCTGGAAGCTCTCTCTCCCAGTTCTTTCATAACGCTAAAGCCTTACCTATACTATAGGTGATAAACCATAGCATTCTTCATACCCTGCCTCTGAAGGATCGATGATAGACCATTGTTGGCGGACCAATGATAGAAGATCGGAAACTGGGAAGAGGTCTTTTGAAATCCTAAATTTTTTATCAAGAATAATTTTTTATTTTTTGTTCTCCGGATAATGCTATTTTTTCACAAATATAGAGTAAATTAATTTTAAAAATTTAAACTTTTAGAATTTTTGTTTTTTGGATATTTTTGAAATTCTTAATTTTTCTACTTTTTCGTAAACAAATTATTTTTTTAGTTTCGAAATTTAAAAATAATAAAAGTTTTCATTTTTTTTAGTAAAGGACAAATAGGTCCCTGGCCTTTTTTTCTGCGGACATTTTCGTCCCCAAGGATTGGAAAATATATTCATGTCCCTTACCCTTCCAAAACGCGGACAAATTTAAGGCGCTGACCTGGCCGTTACGGGAGTACACGTGGCATGTAACTTTTTAAAACAAGACATATTAGTCCTCTCACACTAAAACGTGTAGCTTTTCAAAACAGGACATATTAGTCCTCTCACCCCAAAATGACGTCGTTTCACCCAAATCTCCAATTTTTCACATTTATGAGCCAGCTTTGTTTTTGCCTCATTAGCTTCTTTCTCCAATCGAACAATCCGAGTCCTATACTCCTCAACCTTCTCTGCTTCAATTTTGGCAATTTGCATCTCTTTTTCTGCAGTTTTGCTCTTCTCCGCTTCTACTGCCTTCAAAGCTTCAGCTGCTTTCTTTCTCTCCTTCTCCAAGTTTTTCTTCTCCTTATCCGCCTTTTTCTTCTCTGCCTCCAGGAGCTCCTTCAACCTACTGATTTCCTTTCCTTATCAGCTATACAAGCTTGAAAACCCTCTATGCTCTCATTTCCATTCTTAGCATCACCACCAGGTTTCTGCCGAATCGCATCAATTTCAGACCTCAAGCTACATACTACATTCTCTAAAGATACTCTAGCATTACATTCTTTAAGCTTCTTCTCAGCGTCTGCTTTGGCTCGCGCCCGTTCTTCTTCACATTCTGCAGAAAATACAACATTGCAATGTTCACTAATTACAACTTAATCCAATCTGTTCAGTGAATCCACTCGCAGAAATTCCACTACATATGCATAAAATTCTTATTCAGATACACTACTCACATCCCAAAGAAAAAGGCACAAAAATGAAAAATTGAAAATAAATAAATAAATAACCTTGGCTGAGCTTCACATTTTGAGCCTGAAGTTCATTGATTTTGGTTTCTAGAAGCTTCATAGCTTGGCGAAGAGCGTTTCGTGATTCTTGAAGCTTCGAACACTTCTTCTTCCACTGCCACAGAGAAGGAAAATAACTAAATAAATAAAAAACTCGGCTTTGAATGACAAATAAAGTGAAAAAGAGAAAAAGAGAGGGTTTTACCGCTTCACAGTGGAAGCAAGTAGTGGCGGCAACAGGTTCGAATAGGTGATCTGCAGTGAGAGCCATTGGCGGCAAAGAGGGAATGGAGAAATGTAAGATTCTTCAATCACTGGTATCGGAACCAAACAGTAATTAGAGATACACAGTGGCGGTATAATCAAGTAATCATTTTTACGCCATTAAAACCCTAAACCCCTATAGCAGAGATTCTACACCACCGTTCTCTTCGTCCTTGGGGTAAGCGAGGGAGTGGAAAGGGAGGGGAGTAGAGTGTGTTAGGGTAAGTGAGGGAGTGGAGAGGGAAAGGGATGGGGCAAGGAGAGGAGGGGCAGCGTAAGTGGTGGTGGAAGAGGGAGTCAAGGGGCAGGAGGTGGTTGGGGTTGGAGGTGGCTGAGGACAGCGTAGGGCTCATAAATGTGAAAGATTGGGGATTTGAGTGAAACGACGTCATTTTGGGGTGGGAGAACTAATATGTCCTGTTTTGAAAAGCTACACATTTTGGTGTGAGAGGACTAATATGACCTGTTTTAAAAAGTTACATGCCACGTGTGCTCCCGTAACGGCCAGGTCAGTGCCACGGGAGCCACGTCAGCGTTTTTCGTTGAGTCCAATGGAGTCACTTAAACGGAGAGGTAAATTTGTCCGCGTTTTAGAAGGGTCAAGGATATGAATGTATTTTCTAATCGTTGGGGATGAAAATGTCCGCAGAAAAAAAAGGTCAGTGACCTATTTGTCCTTTACTCTCTTTTTTTTGTCAACCTAATATTACCGGACTTTATTTTATTTTTTATTTTAAATAAAAAATTTAATTTTTAAATCTAAAAATTCAAAAAAATGAAAAATTTTGTCTTTTCAAATCCTAAATTTTTTATCAAGAATATTTTTTAATGTTTATTCATTGGATAATACTATTTTCTCACAAATATAGAATAAATTAATTTTAAAAATTTAAACTTTTTAAATTTTTTTATTGGATATTTTTCAAATTCTTTATTTTTCTACTTTTTGGCAAAAAAAATTATTTTTTTAGTTTCAAAATTTAAAAATAAAAAGTTTTCATCTTTTTTTCTTGTCTTCGTATTGTTGGACTTTATTTTATTTTTTTATTTTAAATAAAAAATTTAATTTTTAAATTTAAAAATTCAAAAAAATGAAAAATTTTGTCATTTGAAATCCTAATTTTTTTTAAGAATATTTTTTTATTTTTTTATTCACCGGATAATGATATATTTTCACAAATATAGAATAAATTAATTTTAAAATTTAAAATTTTTAAATTTTTTTTATTGGATATTTTTGAAATTCTTTATTTTTATACTTTTAGGGAAAATTTTATTTTTTTGTTTCAAAATTTAAAAATAAAAAGTTTTCATCTTTTTTTTGTCTTCAAAATATTGCTGGACTTTATTTTCTTTTTCTACTTTGAATAAAAAGTTTAATTTTCAATTTAAAAAATTCAAAAAAATAAAAATTTATTTATTTCGAAATCAAAAATTTTATTTCAAGAATTTTTTTTTCACTAGATAAAGCTATTTTTTCACAAATATAGAATAAATTACTTTTAAAAATTTAAAGTTTTTAAATTTTTTCGAAATTGGATATTTTTGAAATTCTTTATTTTTATACTTTTCGGCAAAAAAATTTATTTTTTTTGTT
>NC_029786.2:47008964-47014480 GCF_000816755.2 Arachis ipaensis
TTGCCGGACTTTATTTTATTTTTTATTTTAAATGAAAAATTTAATTTTTAAATTTATAAATTCAAAAAAATGAAAAATTTTCTTTTCAAATTCTAAATTTTTTATTGAGAATTGATGACAAGTCATCTTAGCCTAGTTTTACTAGTCGTTTTCTTTGTTTTTATTAGGTTTTATGCACTTTCTTACATTATAAGTAAGCAATTTGGAATGGAATTGCATGATCTCTTTGAATCAATCAACCACCCTTTAATTGATGCAAAATCATGAAGTTTAAACTAAAATTAATTGGTTTTAAATGAATTTTAAGCTTTGTGAATTTTGTGATACTTTGATTGGTTGTTTTGATTACTTGTAGGTGAGGAAAAGAAAAAAAAATAAGAAAAGCGTAGCCTAAGGAGCATAATCTAAGCAAAGAAAGAAAGCGTGGCACAAGAAAGAGAAGCGTGGCTCAAAGAAGGAGAAGCGTGGATGCATTCAAGAAACAAGGGTATAAAGCTCTTGCCAAGAGCTTTAAAGCTCTTGTGGAGAGCTTTCCTTCAAAGAATCAGAAGCCAAGCTCTTGCCAAGAGCTTTATCAAGAGCACATGGAAGAAGGAAGCAAGAGCCAAGCTCTTGCTGAGAGCTTTTTCGGGCATGCCTTGTAGAAAATTAAGAAAGAAAAGCTCACTAATGCACTCACCAAGACTTGAACCCATGACAAAAGGGAGAGAGTGAAGCGCTACTTTACAAGAAAAATAAGCCAAAATTGGCTTGTTTTCACTCCATGGGATTCGAACCATGTTCCTCAAGGAAGCAAGGCTTTGTGCGCCACTCATTTGCCAAGGAAAATGGCCAGCAACTTCCTTCACCAAGGATTGAACCGGGCACCTCAAGGAAGCAAGACTTTGGGCGCTCCTCTTGTGCCAAGGAAATTAGCTCCACAAGTGCTCCACCCAAGACTTGAACCAAGGACCTCAAGGACAAGTAAAGCTCTTGCCAAGAGCTCAAAAGCTCTTGCAAAGAGCTTTGTTCTCTTGTCACAAGGGAAGGACCGTGCGCACTTAAACAAGGAAGGGAAGCAAAGCTCTTGGCCAAAGCTCTTGCCAAGAGCCGAACCTTCCCCTGGGAGGTGCACCATGGGCTGAAAATTCAATCAAAAATCCAATTAAATTCAAATCTTCACCAATTTTTAGAGCCCACCCAAATTCTTAGATCCAATTTAGGAAGTGTATAAATAGGTGTTAGTTTGATTTAGAATGGAGCTTTTTACTTACTTTGAAATTTTCTTTTGCTTCTTTGAATTTTCATTTTTGTAATTTTGAGAGCTCTTTACTTTGAACTTGGATCTTGGAGAATTAGGAAGGAGAATTGATCTCTCTTCTTCCTTGTTCTTGCTTGAGCACCCTTTACTTTTCATCTTGGATCTTGGGTGGAGAATTGAAGAACTTTTGTTTCAATCTCACATTGGGATATCTTGTTTACTTTTCTGCATAATTGAATTTCAATTTCTGTTTACTACTTCATCTTCTACTCTTTCTGTAATTTACTTTTCTTTATTTCTTTTGCAATTGCTTTTGTTGGATCAAGGAAGGATTTGAGATCTAGACTTATTTTCTAGTCTCTTCCACTCCTGAGATCTTCAACCTTCTTTTAAATTGCTGCAACTAAGCATCAGTCATTTTCTGTTTTTAAACTCTTCAAGCATTGTTACTTTTCTGTTTGAGATCCATTTCAATTCAATTCCTCTTTTGCTCTTCTGTTTGTTGCAATTTACTTCTGCTTGTTTAATTTCTGCAATCCCAGCTCCCTGAACCCTTTTATAATTCAAGCAATTTACATTTCTTGCACTTTAAGATTCAGTCATTTACATTTCTTGCAATCTAAGTTTCTGTAATTAAATTTACTTGTTCTTTAAGATTCAGCACTTTTATTTTTTGTTCTCTTTAATTTACTGCAAGTCTTCCCTCTCTCTTTACAATTCATGCAATTTAGTTTCTATCAATTATAAACCACTCAACCAATACTTGATTCGCTTAACTAAATCAACCACTAAACTAAAATTGCTCAATCCTTCAATCCCTGTGGGATCGACCTCACTCATGTGAGTTATTATTACTTGATGCGACCCGGTCCACTTGCCGGTGAGTTTTGTGTTGGATCGTTTTCCACACATCAAGTTTTTGGCGCCGTTTCCAGGGATTGAATTAGATTGACAATGATTAAGTGAAGTGGAGATCTAGATCAAGCACTTTTTCTTTTCTGTTTCTTTAACTCTTGATTAACCCACTAACTGTTTGAATTTTTGCTTAAGTCAACTAACATTTCACTTTAGCAATGGATTGAAGTGTTATTGCCTTTCTGGTGTTGTGTGATTCTTATACTTTGGTTGTATGTCAGGTACAAGGAGAATTATACCCACTTTTTGTGAACAAGACGAAAGAACTCTTAGGAGATTAAGGAGAGCTGAAAGAGGGAAAAACATTGTTGGCGAAGAGGATTCAGAAGAAGAATTCCAGGACATGGAGGAACACTTAACAAATCCACTAAATCCACCAGAAGGAGCAGCCCATAACAACAACAATCTACCACAGAGGAGAATTTTGGCTTCCTACACTTTTGCAAATCCTAGACATTGTGGGAGTAGCATTCTTACCCCAAATATTAATGCAAATAACTTTGAACTAAAGCCACAACTCATCACCTTGGTCCAAAATAATTGTTCCTATGGGGGAGGACCACTTGAAGACCCTAACCAACACTTGTCTACCTTCTTGAGGATTTGTGACACTGTCAAAACTAATAGAGTGCATCCTGATAGCTACAAGCTACTGCTATTTCCATTCTCCCTCAGGGACAAAGCCACTCAATGGTTGGAGTCCTTCCTAAGAGACAGCATCAACAATTGGGACAATCTAGTAACCAAGTTCCTTGCTAAATTCTACCCACCTCAAAGGATCATTAGGTTGAAGACTGAGGTACAAACATTCACACAAATGGAAGCTGAACCCATCTATGAGGCATGGGAGAGATACAAGGCTCTAATCAGGAAGTGCCCTCCTGAAATGTTTACTGAGTGGGATAAGTAGCAGAACTTTTATGAAGGCTTGACTTTGAAATCCCAGGAAGCGTTGGATCATTCAGCTGGAGGCTCTTTGCAACTCATGAAAACTACAGAGGAAGCTCAAAACCTCATTGATATGGTGGCCAATAACCAGTATTTCTTTGCTCACCAAAGGCAACGCCAACCATCACAAAGGAAAAGAGTGATGGAGTTGGAAGGAGTAGACTGATCACATGTCACCATGTCATGTTTTTCTATGCTTTTTCATATATGAAATTGATGATTTGTGCTTAAAAATTGAATGTTTTTGTGCTTAATTGGTATATTTCTTTGATCTTTTAATTTTATAAATCTTGTAGGAAATAAGAAGAAAAAGAAGCAAAGAAGCACAAAATAAGCTAAAAAGGAGAAAAAAAGAGCTTTGGGGTACACTTTGAAGTTGGAGCACACTTTGGAGCCTTAGGCCATGCTTTTAAAAGCGTGGCCCATAACCAAATAAAAGGAAAATAGGCAATCAGCACAAAGCTCAGCTCACAAGGTGAGCAGAGCGCTACAAGAGTGCAAAATGAGCTTGGAAAGCAAAATTTTGGCTAAGTTAAAATCTGGGCGCTCATAGCATGACCATGCCTCCTTCAAAGGGCTATAACTTGAGCTACAGATGTCCGATTGATGTGCTTCCAGTTGCGTTGGAAAGCTGACATTCAGAGCTTTCCAATGATATATGGCAATCCATATTTAGCATGAAATTGAGGCACGAGTGAAAGGCATATTTAAGGGCCAAAAATAAGCAAAAAAATCAGCCAATGCTTCCACCAAGGTTCGAAGGGGGAAACACAAGGAAAACAAGGAAAGCAAGCAAGGAGTGCTCAGTTCACTTTGTGAGCTGAGCTTTATCGGGCTCCCACTCAAGAAAATGCAAGGAAAAGGCTCACAAGAATGCCTCCACCAAGGTTTGAACTTGGGACCTTCCCTTGGAAGTACCAATGCTCAGCTCACTTGGAGAGCTGAGCGCTACTCATGGTGCATCCCACAACCATTTGACATGGACCAAGGAAGGAGCGCGCAACATTTGAAGAAATCTTGGGAAGAACAACAAACCTCCTCCATAAAAGAACTATTAAGTCAAATGTTGAGTGCAAAGAAAGGAGTGGAGGAACAAAAAAGTGAGGAAGTCATTCAAGAGAATTCACACCCAAGTGAAATGGAGAAGTGCACAGAGGAAGAGCTCATAAAACCACCATTACAAGAAGCTCTTAATGAAGAAATCATTCCAACAATCACACAACCACCAAGTCTTGAATCCAAAGAAGTGAAGGCAACTAGCAAGAGCACCAATTCTGTCCCTAAGCCAGCAAGCAAGAGCAATCAAGTCATTTGCAAAAGGAAGCTTGCTGAGGAAAGGCCAAGACAAGGGACAGTAGCTGAATCTTCTCCTCCCTTGAGGTCATTCCTCTTAACAAACTGGAAGAAGAGGAAGAAAGTAAAGAACATCATGTCAAGCTAATGACACTAAAAGAGCACTTGTTGGGAGGTAACCCAACCGTAGGTATAATTTCTCTTCTCTGCTTTGTTTTCTTTCTTTGCTTTGTTTAAATTCAATAAATTGGCATAGGGTTACATTCTAAGTTTGGTGTTGCCATGCAACACATTGTTTTCAATCTTTTTGGATGATTGCATCAAATAAAAAAAAATGAAAGTGACACACCAAGATTCTAAGTTTGGTGTGCCACCTATTTTTCTATGCAAATCATTCAGCAACACCACTTGTCTGCATAACCATAATGTCTTTGCAGTGTTAATTTTCTTTTGGTTTGATATTTTGTTATTCTGTTTACTTTAGTTAATTCTTTGTTTTTAATGCTTTCATTTTAGTTTGCTTATTTACTGTGTTTGTTAATACATTACCAAGAGAGCTTTATTAATGACAGATTCTTGGCTTGGTGATTGTACTTAATAAATAACAGTTTCATTTGCTTGGTTTTAATTCAAATAAATGGACATAGGATTGCATTCTAAGTTTGGTGTTACTATGCAACACAATTTGCTTCAAATCTTTACTGGATACTTGCATTGATTCCAAGTGAAAGTGTCACACTAAGTTTGGTGTGCCACTTATCTTTTATGCAATGTATTATGCTCACCTTCTTAAGTTTGCAATCACAATGTCTCTGTCTCTTGTGCCTTGATTATTATCTTTAATTTTGCTTGCTTAGAACACATATACTACTAACTTTTCATTGTGTAAGACATTCATGATCTATCTTAGCCCCATAGCCATTGTTCTAATTGTTGCTTGAGGATGAGCAAGCATTCTGAGTTTGGCAAAAAAAGAGTAGAAGGAAAAGGACAATAGTAGAGAAGATGAATTACAAGGTTGTAAAGTTCCTTTTCCTCTCATTTGTTTCAAGCACCATAAACTACATGATTGTCTGTACCTTCTCTGTATGCATGTGTGTATGAAAAGGCATAGTTTGAT
>NC_029786.2:47015947-47062237 GCF_000816755.2 Arachis ipaensis
GGTATGAATAAGCATAGCTTGAATACTGATTTGTAACATGTTGCCATGCATTATGACTACCAACTTGAGTTTTGTAAAGCTTAAAGCGGTAAAGTGTCATGATCATAAACAAACAAGGCATTAAAGAAGGTTTTAGCATGTGCATACAAGCATTGGAAAGCTAGTATGATTAATTGTTGCTCAATTGCATTGGATTTCATTTAATTGAAGTTTTCATCTAGGACATTTTGTGAAATCTCTTGAAAATCATGAAAACCTTGAAGAAGCAAATACAATTAAAGCAAGAAAAGAAAAAGGAAAAGAATGAGAAAGCTGAAGGCTCTGAGTACCAATGGCAATTTATTTGTTAAGTACTTGTGGTGTTTATGTATCAAGCCAAATGCTTGAAAACAAAACACTTAGAAGTCAAGGTTAGGCTCAAAGTGCAAAAGCACTCCCTCAAAGCTCAAGGCTCTGAGCATCAATGATTAGAGAGTCAAGAAAAGAAAGAAAAATGTGCTTAATGAAGTCCTCTAATCAAATGCTTGTGGTGCCTATGTATCAAGTGGTAATACTTGAAAACAAAGCATTTAGAAGTCGTAGCTTTGTTATCAACTCATGGGGCAAAGCACCCAAAAGGAGAAGCTAAATAAGAAAATCAAAAGCTTGTTTCAAGGAAGAAATATAAGAGAAAGATTTCATAAATTGAGCTAGATGGAAGCATCAATCATTTACATTTCTTTTGTGATTGTAGCATGCTTAGAAAACTAGCTTACCATGAACATTGAGTTGCTATTCTTCTTACCTTGGATTGTCAATCTTTAATGCATGATTCTTTTCTTGCTTGGGGACAAACAAGATTTAAGTTTGGTGTTGTGATGACATGTCACCATGTCATGTTTTTCTATGCTTTTTCATACAAGAAATTGATGATTTGTGCTTAAAAATTGAATGCTTTTGTGCTTAATTGGTATATTTCTTTGATCTTTTAATTTTATAAATCTTGTAGGAAATAAGAAGAAAAAGAAGCAAAGAAGCACAAAATAAGCTAAAAAGGAGAAAAAAAGAGCTTTGGGGTACACTTTGAAGTTGGAGCACACTTTGGAGCCTTAGGCCACGCTTTTAAAAGCGTGGCCCATGACCAAATAAAAGAAAAATAGGCAATCAGCACAAAGCTCAGCTCACAAGGTGAGCAGAGCGCTACAAGAGTGCAAAATGAGCTTGGAAAGCAAAATTTTGGCTAAGTTAAAATCTGGGCGCTCATAGCATGACCATGCCTCCTTCAAAGGGCTATAACTTGAGCTACAGATGTCCGATTGATGTGCTTCTAGTTGCGTTGGAAAGCTGACATTTAGAGCTTTCCAACGATGTATGGCAATCCATATTTGGCATGAAATTGAGGTACGAGTGAAAGGCATCTTTAAGGGCCAAAAATAAGCAAAAAAAATCAGCCAATGCTTCCACCAAGGTTCGAAGGGGGAAACACAAGGAAAACAAGGAAAGCAAGCAAGGAGCGCTCAGTTCACTTTGTGAGCTGAGCTTTATCGGGCTCCCACTCAAGAAAATGCAAGGAAAAGGCTCACAAGAATGCCTCCACCAAGGTTTGAACTTGGGACCTTCCCTTGGAAGTACCGATGCTCAGCTCACTTGGAGAGCTGAGCACTACTCATGGTGCATCCCACAACCATTTGACACGGACCAAGGAAGGAGCGCGCAACATTTGACACGGTCCAAGGAAGATAAGCGCGCAAAATTCAATTAAAATTCTCACAGAACACAATTCTTCATCAATTGAACCAAGGCCATCCAGACCCACTCTTTCTCAAATCCAAAGCAAGCTAAGCCCATTATCATCACTCAAAGGCCCAAGGATCAATTAGATTAGGAATTTCATTTAATTGTAATTTGTCTTTCATTTCATTTTCATTTTCATTTTGTAAAGCCTATATAAGGCATCATTTTCATCTTTGTTAAAGAGCTCAATTGTATGGAGGCTAGCTCCAATAGGGAGTTTTGCACTCTTTAGTTTTCATTTTGCTCTCTCTCTCTTGAGTTTTCCATTCTGTTTTAAATTTTGGATCAAGAATTGAAGAAATTCTGTTTCACTTGATCTGAAATCTCTTGTTCCTCTTCTGCATAAAATCTGAGTTTCCTTGATTGCTTTCATCTTTCTTTTCTTCTGCAATTTACTTTTATATTTTCATTTTGCAATTGTTCTTGTTGGATCAAGGAAGGATTTGAGATCTAGACTTGTTTTCTAGTCTCTTCCACTCCTGAGATCTTGAACCACTTTTAAATTGCTGCAAATTAAGCACTGCTTTTCTGTTTTGAATTCTTCAAGCAATTTCCCTTTTCTGTTTAGATCTGTTGCATGATTTTGCACCTTTTACTTCTCTATTTGATTGCTATTTACACTTTCCTGTTAAATTTTAATTTCCAGCACCCACTCCCCTTTATATTTCATGCAATTTACATTTCTTGTCATTTAAGATTCTTGCAATTTACATTTCTTGCTCTTTAAGTTTCTTGCCAATTTACATTCCGCACTTTAATTCCTCTTGTCATTTACTTTCTGTTGTTTCAATTGTCACTCAAATCACTCAATGTTAGCTTGACTAAACTAATCACCCACTAAAGTTGCTTGATCTATCAATCCCTGTGGGATCGACCTCACTCTAAGTGAGTTTTACTACTTGATATGACCCGGTACACTTGCCGGTGAGTTTTAGGTGTTTTGGAAAATTCATTTTTCCACAAAAACACCATCATGGACTCAATCCTAGCTCAAAATAAAATGATGCAGCAGCAAATTCAACAAAAATTTGAGCAAATGGCCAAGAGGATTGATAGCCTTCAAGTTGCAGCAGTAACCACAAGCCAACCATCAACCACATGGGGGACAAATGAAGAAATTCAAGAGGACCTACAGCAGGAACAAGTCCAGTATATGCACAACCAAAATTTTGGATCAAATGAAGTTTATGGTGATACTTATAACCCATCCTGGAAGAACCACCCAAACCTCAGATCGGGAGACAACCACAATCAAACTCAACAGCAAAGGAACTCAAACCAAAACAATTGGAAAAACACTAACCACAACAACTAGCAAACCAATAACCAAAACACATACAGAAAACCACAAAATACTTATCCCAACTCTAACCATCATCCATCCAATAACCAAACCATCAACCAAAACACTTATCCTCAACCCTCAACACCCCACAACCAACCAATCTCACAAGACTCTCAGAGGATCACCAACTTGGAGCTCTTAATGGATAAAATGATGAAGCACCAAGAGATGACAACAAAGAACCAGGAAGCATCCAT
This sequence comes from Arachis ipaensis, assembly GCF_000816755.2. Classification (NCBI taxonomy): domain Eukaryota; kingdom Viridiplantae; phylum Streptophyta; class Magnoliopsida; order Fabales; family Fabaceae; genus Arachis; species Arachis ipaensis. The sequence continues at coordinate 47,019,263 of NC_029786.2, forward strand.
GAAAAATATGGACAGGCAGATTGGACAGATCTCCAAGCAAATTGCCATGGAAAGACCATCAAGCTTACTACCAAGCGATACCATCCCTAATCCAAAGGAGGAATGCAAAGCTATACAACTAAGGAGTGGAAAGATCTTGGTAAAGAATGAAGAAGTAACCAAGAAGTCAAGGGAAAGTGACAAGAAACAAGCTGAAGAAGAGAAAGCCAATGATGAGGATGTAACAGCAAGCAAGCAAACTCAAGATCAGGCTCAAGAAAAGGAAGGCCAGCCACAAATATCAAGAAAAGGGAAAGAAGCAATGAAAGAATCACCCAAGGACCAAAGGCAGGGAGTGAATCCCACACCTCCATTGCCATATCCTCAAAGGTTCAGCAAAGAGACTAAGGATCAATACTTCCCTAAATTTCTTGAAGTCTTCAAGAAATTAGAGATAAACATTCCACTGGCCAAAGCATTGGAACAGATGCCCCTGTATGCAAAGTTCTTAAAAGAACTTATCAACAAGAAGAGAAGTTGGCAAGGGAATGAAACTATACTGCTCACTGAAGAATGCAGAGCATTAATCCAGAAAGGACTTCCCCCTAAACTTGAAGATCCTGGAAGCTTCTTTCTACCTTGTGCCATTGGTAATATGACCATCAACAAGGCAATGTGTGACTTAGGAGCTAGTATCAATCTGATGCCTTCCTCTCTAGTGAAAAAGTTGTGCATAGAAGAAGTGAAACCAGTACAGATGTCTTTAGAACTGGTGGACAAGTCAGTGATATGTCCCAGGGGTGTGATTGAGAACCTTCTAGTCAAGGTAGACAAATTCATATTCCCTGGAGATTTTGTGGTCTTAGACTCAGATGAGGATGAAGGTGATTCCATTATACTGGGAAGACCATTTTTAGCCACTGCTAGAGCCATTATAGACGTAGAACAAGAAGAGTTAACCCTCAGAATGCATGATGAAAGCGTTACCCTGAATGTATTTCCAGAAACACAGCTCATTGAAAAAGAGAAAGAGATTGTGCAGAGTGATGAAGAAATTCAAGAAGACAGTGAAGTGTTAGCAATTAAGAAAAAAAAATCTCAAAGTGAAGCCTACTGTCAAAGAAGAAAGATCAACAAAGAGAAAGAAGAAAAATAAGAACAAGACTAAAAAGGGTTGGAAGAACAAAAAGATTCCAACAGAGGGGTTCTCCAAGGGTGATGAAGTACAGTTGATCTATCAACAGTTGGGGACAAACCAATAAGTCAATGACTACTAAACTATTTGCAAAATACTCTCACTTGAGCATGCCGAAATTGAGCATCAAGGAACGAAGAAGAAGCTCACAGTGAGGGGGGACAAGCTGAGACATTACAGTCATCAACCACCCTAAAAGAGGGCCCAATGTCAAGCTAATGACAATAAAAGAGCGCTCCATGAGAGGCAACCCATGATTTAAGATTCTTGTTCGTTTTAAATTCAATAAACTATGATCACTTTAGCATGATTTTTGAACTCTATTGGACACACTTGACAGATGCATACACTGCTTTGAAACACATGCCAGACGTCTAAGTTTGGTGTGCTTAACAGCACACAAGAATAGCCTTTCAAGCATTCTTAAACCATGTACTTAGTCATTCCGATAAAGTATATGACCAAACATTAAGTTTGGTGTCTGCATATGTACAAATCTTTAGAAGAAAATCATTTTTGTTCACAGAATCAAAGTCATGCATAGATGGATCATACATTATTTCATTTCAGGAATTTATGATAGAAAATGAACTATATCTTATAATGAAGGTATCAATTGTGATGAATTGCTTGCATTTTACATTAATCCCGTAGCAAGGGACAAGTTTGGTGTTCACCAAACCTTGGTTCACTAATAAAAAGACAATTGATCCTTTATGAATAAGAAATATAATAAATAATCTAAAGCACTCACCACTTCATCACCATGCTACATTTGTATCCTAATGCTTACCATTTTGACTTAACCAGGACAAAGAAGGTTGAGGCAAAGACAAGAAGAAGACACGGCTAGAAAAGGCCAAAAAAGGAGGGTCATATGTGTCTAGAGAGGTGTGCCTACCTTGGAAAGCAAAAATCTGCATGCTAACCACCTTGGAGGACGAACCTCATGCAACCAATGGGAGGAGAATCCTTGTCAATCCTCAAGAGAACATGCAAGCCGTTCATCTCATGAAGTTACTATGCTGCTCAGCTCAATCTCCACCCTTCATAAGTCAGGACCAAATCCTTCTTCAAGTATGATCTTTATCCAAGATTTTAATACCCTGCATATAAATAGGTAGGACATTTCTTGCATCACACATTCCTACAAGCCTTCTTCACACTTATAAGCTTCTGCTCTATCGTGTGTACACCCAAAACACGTCCCATTCTCCATTCAATAGCAATATTCCTCTCTACATCCCTTGTGCATTACAAAGCCGTGTCTCAACCAATCCCCAAGTCCATCCCTACTTCTCTATTTTCTCTAAACCCATGGCCTCATCAAGTTCAAGGAGAAGACTAGGAAAAGAACCGATGGTAACAGAACCTCCAGCCTACGATGCAAGAAAATTCAGATCTCAATTTCATGAAGGAAGATACCACAGGCTCATGAAATCAAAGCTATTATTCATGAGATGGGCTTTGAGCTAAGGGAAGGGGAGTACCCCATAATGAAGCAAATCACTAAGGAAAGAAGATGGGAGCTTCTATGCGATCCTCTCACTGACATTAGTGCAGTGCTGATCAGGGAATTCTATGCAAACGCGGTGAGAGAAAGCGAAGACAGTATCTCTTACAAGAGTTATGTTAGAGGAGTTGAAGTGGATTTCAGTCCAGCATCCATTACAAGGGCCCTGAAATTGAGAACCCTAAATTATGAAGAGCCCAGCTATGAAGCCAGACTGCGAAGGGAGAATGATCCCGATGAGATCCTACAGGGGATATGCTTGGAAGGCACAGACTGGGAAAGAGATTCAAAAGGAGTTCCAAGCCACTTGAAAAGAATGAATCTTACCCCTGAAGCCAAGGGGTGGTACGAGGTAGTAAAAAGATCCATACTTCCCACTGGGAACACCTCATCTGTTATAATTAAGCGTGCACTCTTAGTATACTGTATCCTACATGGAGAAAAAATCAATCTGGCACAACTTATTGCCGACAGTATCCAAGAGATGGATGAAAGCACAATCACTTCAAGTAGGCTTGGCCATCCAAGCACCATCCTAAGGCTCTGCAACAAAGCTGGAGTGATCTTTGAAGATGAGGACATGGAGAAAGTAAAGAAGGGGAAGGGAATTACAAAGAGAAGCATGGAAAGCATTAATGAAGAGGATGAGCAAGAAGAAGAACCCCAAAGGAGAAGAAGACCTCAAAGGGAAGGAGAGCAAACTCTTGGTGCCATAGACTTAAGTCAATTGCAGAGGGCTCTTGAGGAAATATCACAACAAAATGAAAGAGCACAAGAACAGTACTCAAGGCAACAAGAGCAATATCTAGAGCACCGAGAGCAATATTTGAGAGATAGGGAGCAAAACGAAGCTTGGCAGCACAAAATGGAGGAGAGACAGGAGAGCTGGCAGCAACAAATGATGGCCCAACAACAAGAATTTCAAACAAAGATTCTTGAGGGGCAAAGAGAGCAAACAACAAATCTCAAAGAGTCCTACGACAAAATGTTCTTGACTCAAGCCAAATATGGGGAGTACACTCACAACTTGTATCAATGGAAGAACATACATCATACCATTGGAGAGTGTAGGCATGTGGATAGGATAGAATATGATGAAGATACCCAGGCCAAGCTGGATTACTTAACTCACAGCATGCCAGCAATAAATCCACAGATTAAACCATTTGGGATGTGCACTGAATTAGTGAACTAGCAGAGAGCAAGAACAGATAGATACTCAGCACGTATGTAAAACAGATTGGAGGATGTTGGACTCTCGGGCCTGCTAGACTCTGTCTGGGACAGAAGATGCCCTTGTGAAGAAGCTCAAGATTATACAAAGAAGAGAAAAAAGAAGAGGAAAAAGAAGAGGGGAGAATCCAGCAGAATGGAAATGCCTGACAAATAGAGGTGGTGAAGTTCTTTTTACTTTTACTGAAATAAGAAATATGTATGTCTGAAACATGACATGCCTTCAATGCTGTTGTGTTTGCATTTTAATGCCTTTATGTTTTACATTTTAATGCTTTAATAGATTGCTTGCATTATAATCTTGTTATCCTTCATTTGCTTAAATTTTGTTTTGTCCCCCATGCTGTCTGAATGAAAGAAGGATGTTTGATTTAGAAAAGTAATTGTTCAATGTTGCAAAAGTTAGAATGAAAGTTAGTGGTGGTATGTGTTTGATTCAATTGATAGTTCACAAAATAAATGCTGCATAATGACATGTTCTTTGAAGCCTAAGCTAGTTTGCTGTTATGATCCTTCAATTAATGAAAGCCCCTTGAAAATAAATCAAAACAGAAATAAAAAGAAATAGAAAAAGCCAAAAAGTGGCAAAGAAACAAATAATAAGGCTAGACACTAATAGCTTGGACCCTAGGACATATGCCTGTGGTGTTTGTGTACTAGGATATGCTTGGACAAGTAAGTTCTAAGGAGTATTTCAAAACTTGGCCACTTAGATCAACTGATTTGGGATTGCCAACTGAAAGTCCACAATAAAGAGCAACTTAGCTACAAAACACTTAGTTATCCAAAGAGATGCTGGGCATCAATGATCCTAGGAAAAAAAAATTGAGCCATGTGTCTGTGGTGAAGGAATGTTGAGTGCAATAAAGCCAAAGGCTACTGCAACATTTGCCACCAAGCCTTCAACAAGTAATAAGCTCTCTAAGCAAAAGAAAGAAGGAAAAAGCTAGCAAGGGAGTAAGCAAAAAGTAAGGCATTGTAGCAGCAACCATAGTGAATCTTTTAAGAAACATATCTTATGTAGCAGCAAAGAATAAATGAGTTACTATTGATCTTCATGAAATCCCATGAACTTAGTTCAACTATCTGCTTAATAAGGACATGTATGCTACTCTATTTCATTTTATCTTCTCTTGTGTTTAATGCTTGCTTGGGGACAAGCAAGTTTTAAGTTTGGTGTTGTGATGACAAGTCATCTTAGCCTAGTTTTACTAGTTTTTTTTCTTTGTTTTTATTAGGTTTTATGCACTTTCTTGCATTATAAGTAAGCAATTTGGAATGGAATTGCATGATCTCTTTGAATCAATCAACCACCCTTTAATTGATGCAAAATCATGAAGTTTAAACTAAAATTAATTGGTTTTAAATGAATTTTAAGCTTTGTGAATTTTGTGATACTTTGATTGGTTATTTTGATTACTTGTAGGTGAGGAAAAGAAAACAATAAGAAAAGCGTAGCCTAAGGAGCATAATCTAAGCAAAGAAAGAAAGCGTGGCACAAGGAAGAGAAGCGTGGCTCAAAGAAGGAGAAGCGTGGATGCATTCAAGAAACAAGGGTATAAAGCTCTTGCCAAGAACTTTAAAGCTCTTGTGGAGAGCTTTCCTTCAAAGAATCAGAAGCCAAGCTCTTGCCAAGAGCTTTATCAAGAGCACATGGAAGAAGGAAGCAAGAGCCAAGCTCTTGCCAAGAGCTTAAAAGCTCTTGCTGAGAGCTTTTTCGGGCATGCCTTGAAGAAAATCAAGAAAGAAAAGCTCACTAATGCACTCACCAAGACTTGAACCCATGACAAAAGGGAGAGAGTAAAGCGCTACTTTACAAGAAAAATAAGCCAAAATTGGCTTGTTTTCACTCCATGGGATTCGAACCATGTTCCTCAAGGAAGCAAGGCTTTGTGCGCCACTCATTTGCCCAGGAAAATGGCCAGCAACTTCCTTCTCCAAGGATTTAACCGGGCACCTCAAGGAAGCAAGACTTTGGGCGCTCCTCTTGTGCCAAGGAAATTAGCTCCACAAGTGCTCCACCCAAGACTTGAACCAAGGACCTCAAGGACAAGTAAAGCTCTTGCCAAGAGCTCAAAAGCTCTTGCAAAGAGCTTTGTTCTCTTGTCACAAGGGAAGGACCATGCGCACTTAAACAAGGAAGGGAAGCAAAGCTCTTGGCCAAAGCTCTTGCCAAGAGCCGAACCTTCCCCTGGGTGGTGTACCATGGGCTGAAAATTCAATAAAAAATCCAATTAAATTCAAATCTTCACCAAATTTTAGAGCCCACCCAAATTCTTAGATCCAATTTAGGAAGTGTATAAATAGGTGTTAGTTTGATCTAGAAAGGAGCTTTTTACTTACTTTGAAATTTTCTTTTGCTTCTTTGAATTTCCATTTTTGTAATTTTGAGAGCTCTTTACTTTGAACTTGGATCTTGGAGAATTAGGAAGGAGAATTGATCTCTCTTCTTCCTTGTTCTTGCTTGAGCACCCTTTACTTTTCATCTTGGATCTTGGGTGGAGAATTGAAGAACTTCTGTTTCAATCTCACCTTGGGATCTCTTGTTTACTTTTCTGCATAATTGAATTTCAATTTCTGTTTACTGCTTCATCTTCTACTCTTTCTGCAATTTACTTTTCTTTATTTCTTTTGCAATTGCTTTTGTTGGATCAAGGAAGAATTTGAGATCTAGACTTATTTTCTAGTCTCTTCCACTCCTGAGATCTTCAACCTTCTTTTAAATTGCTGCAACTAAGCATCAGTCATTTTCTGTTTTTAAACTCTTCAAGCATTGTTACTTTTCTGTTTGAGATCCATTTCAATTCAATTCCTCTTATGCTCTTCTGTTTGTTGCAATTTACTTCTGCTTGTTTAATTTCTGCAATCCCAGCTCCCTGAACCCTTTTATAATTCAAGCAATTTACATTTATTGCAATTTAAGATTCAGTCATTTACATTTCTTGCAATCTAAGTTTCTGCAATAAATTTACTTGTTCTTTAAGATTCAGCACTTTTATTTTCTGTTCTCTTTAATTTACTGCAAGTCTTCCTTCTCTCTTTACAATTCATGCAATTTAGTTTCTGTCAATTATAAACCACTCAACCAATACTTGATTCGCTTGACTAAATCAACCACTAAACTAAAATTGCTCAATCCTTCAATCCCTGTGGGATCGACCTCACTCATGTGAGTTATTATTACTTGATGCGACCCGGTCCACTTGCCGGTGAGTTTTGTGTCATTTATATTAATAACTCATATATATTTAATCTTATATATGTTACTATTATTTTATATTATTCAACCTTATATATATTATTTAGCTCATCAAATATCTTTCAATTAGCATCATTATTTAATATATTCACCTTGATTCCTTCTCTTGGCTGAATGCCATAAGGAAACCAAAGGAAATAAAGCCAAACGTGGGTTATGCACATATTAATATATATATAAAAATGTGACACCTATTCCTTTATTTCATTAAGCATATCATCATCCTTCATTTACTTACTGGAACTACCGAACCAAAAGAAAGAAAAACAAGAGAAAGAAAAGCCAAGAGAGAGTGAAACGTGAGGCAATGGGACTGTGAAGCTTCTTTCTCCGATTTCTTCTAATCCGTAACTCCATTAAAAAATCTAATCCGGTAAAAGTGTTCGTATTTTCCTCCTCTACACGTTGGCGTTACTTTTGTCCAGTAGAAGTTAACGGTGACGTAGCCTCTCTTCCCCTCGAGTTCGGCCAATTGGAGTTTTAGGAGACACAGATGATTCCTAACGTTTTCTTCTTCAGTAGCTCGGTCAGAAAACTTCTTCGAAAATCCCGTTGGTTTGATTTCGTACGGAGGTAGGGTTTTAGTAAATTTTCATTGGTTAAATTGGTATTTGATAAGTGAATTGATGTCGTGATTACTTGTCGATTGAATTTATATTGATATTTGTGAAAAGTTTGAGGTTAGGAGGAATTAAATGCAGCCAGGAATTGAGTTATTCTGATGAATTTAATTTCTGAATTACGTTGGGATAATTTAAAAATGTTGGAATTTGTTTGGTTTGATTTTTTTGGTATTGAATTGAGATTTGAAATGATTGAAAAGAGGTTGAAAATGGTTCGGTTAGGACTCGAAAAGGGTGGCAAAGTCCAACTTTAAGGAAAAATGCTGTCCAATTTTTGTAAAAATATATGAAAAGTGATTTCATTTTAAAACTGGAAGATTGCTGATAACGTCCTTCTCCTGTATGCTGCACCGCAAGTTCCTTCCTCGTCCGAGCAATATGGAGAACCTGCAAAAAGAACTCCAATGCTTAAGTCAATCCATGATCAAGAATTAATTATAATAGCGACTTTTTGAGCTATGTCGTGTGTTTGTATTCGTTGTATGTGTAGGTCACTCGCAGTATCTTATTTATGCTTGAGCGAGTGCGTTTTTCCTTGAGATCCCGAGATTCCTAGGATGGGAGTCGAGATATGGCGCGGATCTCTCTTACTCGGCGCAAATGAATTTTGACTTAGCCTATTTGAGGTATAACGTCGGTCTAAGCTATAAGGTACGGATCAATAGTTATAGAATTTAAATACAGTTATACGAGTAATTTTGGAACAAAATTAATTGACTAATAATTGTATTGAAAGTAAATTTTAATGGATTTTTTTACTTTACTAATATTAAATTATTAATTTTGAATTTTAAAAATTTATATTAACAATTTAAATAGTTTTGTTAATTATTTATTTAAACTAGTTTAATTACAAACAACGATAATTTGAATCTGTCATTCGACCGATTCAGTAGCGGGTCCCGTTTAAATATACTCATTTGACTGTTCGATTTCCTAGTACACCAAGCTCACGTGGCTCCCATTTCTCACCTGGCCGTCGATCACCTCGCGTGTCCCCTCACTGCTTGCTGCTCTCGGGTCTCTGGTCTCTGCTCACCTCGCCGTCCCTCACCTTCCTCCCTCGCCATCTCTCCAGCAAGCACTCCTCGGCTCCCCGCTCACTGCTTGCTGCTCCAGTGCTTCTTCAGTTTTTTTTTTTTTCAGAGTTAATTTTTATGAATGTTGTTGATTGTTGATAATCTCAGATAATGTTTACGAGTTAATTTTGTGATTGTTGTTGATTGTTGATAATCTGAGTTAATTTTATGACCCTAACCCAGTTTCGGTGACTCAAACCTAGTCAATGGCCTCTGAAATGGATTAACTGAAAAACACAGCTTTAAGGAAGAAAAGAAGAGATTAATATCTTCTATAATTTGCTGCATAAACTAAATACATAGAAAAAGTGTAAGAACAATGCAGTACGTTTTTCGTTCCTGCACTACATTTATAGCAAACATTTATGCTTTGGGTGTTTCCTCTGTGTACTTTTAAGGGTTTCTATCGGTTTTGATCTTTGGGTTTCTATTCTTTGAACTTTGAATGCAGGGCATTTTTCTCCCATTTTTATTGTCTAATTACTCATACTTAACATTACAGTAGAGGAAGAATGGGAAACGAACAGGAGGACAAAGAAATGGAAATGGGTTCAATTGTAGTTGAAAAGGTCGGCGGCAGATCATCAGTGGTACACTGCTTCTCAAGATATCCCGTCAAGTTCATTATACCCAAAAAGGTTTTGACAATTCTTTAATCTTCTTTTAAAGTTGATTTTAAATTTTTTTTCTTTCTTATGTTTTTAATCCATATAAATATAGGTCAGTTTGACCCTAGTCTGTTTAAATCTTTTGCTATGATTTTGGTCCTTCTATTCTCTTCTCTTCTTTAATTTGAGTTTGATTCTTGTAATTACTTCAGAGCATGCAGATAAACAATAGAAATATTTGAAATTTGTATTATTAGTTGACTCCGAATACAAGTGATGGGGACTAAATCCCCAGTTATAGGAAAAGAGAAAAGATAGATTAAAATCAAAGCAAAAGTTCTGGAAGAACTAAAAACATACTGGAATCGTTTATTTTTATTTTTTTTCCCTCTCTAAATCCGACTTTTATGTAGTGATTGTTACCATGACAAAAATCTTAATTTGTCAAAAATATTTTTTCATGGTTTGCCTAGGTGGGTTCTTCCAGAACTGATGCTGTATGGGTTTATGCCCTCAATTATGGAGGTGGAATTGTATCGGTAAGATCCTTCCATTTTGTTTGGTCGCTTGTTGTACTATTTCTTAACTACTTTGGTTAGATGCTTGTTTCTTTTGCAACAAATTTGGACTTTGGGTTTGTGGTGTAGGGTGATCAAATTTTATGCAAATTTTCAGTGGGAGATTGTTGTACAATGGTGTTAACCACGCAAGGTTCCACTAAGGTGATCTCATTTTTTACATTGTTGTCTATTTTCATTATTTTGGCTAATTGTAGCTTCTCGTTCAGATGTTCATGAGTTGGACCGTTTATCTCTTTGATTAGTAGGAGTGATTGACTGTTCTTTAAATTGGTTTATCCTAAGTGCTAAGAACTAAAGATATTTTGTCTTTGTTTAGGTCTACAAATCAGTGGGATCTAAGTGCTCTAAACAAATATTGGAGGTAGCAGCATTGCGTGTTTCTGTTTAGCAGCTATGCTTGGCATTTATTAGGGAGTTGTCATTTTATAAGATAGAAATAGAAGAAATGATTAATAATGATTGCGTTTCACTTTACAATATTTGATGTCAATCAATATTTATGGTCATGTTATTGATACAGAGGTTTGGTCTGATATAATGGATTACATTTTTAATTTGTTTTAGCATATTTTTACTACTATTACTTTTTATGTTATTGTGAAACACACTTCTAAGATTTTGTTCAATATAGTAGGCAAGAGTTGGAAGCAATGCACTTTTAGCCATCATTCCAGATCCTGTAACATGTTTCTCCACTGCAAGATACTACCAGAAGCAAGTATTTAATGTGTCTTCAAACTCAAATCTGGTCATTGTTGATTGGATAACCAGTGGGCGACATGAAAGTGGAGAAAAATGGGATTTTGATCTTTATAGAAGCATCAATAATATATTCTTGGAGGGTGGTGAACCATTGTTTCTCGATACGGTAACATACATTTTCTTGTCCTTGATAAGGTTATTACAAATACAAATTGTGTTTCTTGATCGCTTGATTTTGTTAGGTGTATAATCTGTTAAAATTATTTTTAAGTCTTAGCTTTCAATATTTCGACGGGATCTCTCTGTAGCAAACTTTATCTTTTATCCGAGTATGGCTTTTGGAAATTCATTGGTATTCCCAATAATAATAATGCAACTTAAATAGCTTTCCTAATCTTATGCAAGTCTAACTTGTTGCACTGCATGCGTCACATCTTCCCCTTGCCCCATTTCCCTACTGTTGTTGTCGGGTTTGATGGGGGCTAAACCCAGTACCCGTTAATAAACAAATTCTGATGGCAATAATTTCTTCTGATGCAAGCACTTAAACTATTTGAATGAAACATAATTATCAGATGGCAATAATTTATTTTGTTTTATGTTCATAAAATACAGGGAAATAATTTATCCCGACTGTTAAACACGTTTGGTATACAATCATTTTTTATGCATAGTTTAATGATTTTAGTACCTCCCTCTTTATGGGAAAAAGGTCCTGTTTAAAACTTACTAAGTTTTGGATGTTGGTATTCGAAGCAATGTTTGTCAAATGGTGGACTTGTGGCGCTATAATGCAATATCATAGCGGATTTTTCAATTTTGGCATTAGGGAAGGCGTAGCGTCACGGTTTTTGCTTGCGTCCAAGGAGTTCCACGACGGGTCCTGGCGGCGCGTTCTGTCGCAGAAATCGTAGAACCTCAGTTGTGAGAAAAATGAAGAATTGTGCTGCAAGTGTTATGTGCGTGCCTTTTTTGGGTTTTTTTTTGTCATTTTGGGATTCTAGGACGACCCTAATTTGTTCATATATAAAGTTTAAGATAATCTTTCATTCTTCAGATACTTCACAGCACCAAAAAAACTAAACAACACACAAGAAACACACTCTGTTCTGTACCAAAGATCTTTCGCCTGTTCTCTTAATTTTTTTCCTTCCTTCTCTTGGCTCCTTTGCCTGTTTACTTCCATCTCTTGCTTCCCTTCTCCTTTCACTTCATTTTTTATTTCCTTCTCTCTTGCTTATGCTCTAGTCCCGTTACTACTTCAATATCAAACCAAGTGCCACAAACTCAACCTTCAGTGTCGAACAATAGGGCACACCCATGGTGGAAATATTGCCACCAACTAGATCCAAAATCAACTGCAATTGTTTGCAATTTGTTCAAAGACTATACAAGGGAGTATCAGCAGAGGAAAAGAGCATTTAATGGGAAACAGATGGATACTGTGGTGCGTTACCAGAAAGAATTCGTCAATTTGGGTTGGCAGTGCGGATGCAGAGGAACCTGGGACATGACAAATTCTTTCTATGCTATTTTAGATATAGTTTTGAGAAATTTGGGAAAAAATTGTGTCATCTTCCAGTTTTGTGACTTATATACTTACATCCCACTACTAAAATGGTTTGTTTGATATACAGATGTCATTAGAGAAAGAAAAAATTGGCTGCATACATGAACTTGTGCAGGACTACCAAGTGATTGCAATGATTCTACTACTGGGGTGAATGAATTTTCTTGACTTATTGATGGACATGCTTATCCGCTCCTTCTTTCATTTTTTTTTTTCAAAATAAAAGAAAATCAAAATTATGAATTTGTGTACTACATGCATGTGTTTATCAGGCCAAAGTTGCAGTTTGTGCAGAATCTGGTGCAAGATAAGGTAAAAGGAATTATGTCTGAGCAATTGCAGCATCCTTCAGGTGCCTTGAGTCACAAAAGAAATGAGGCTGGTTATTTCATTTCCAAGCCAAGCTTGATGACTTCTTGCAGTGTCTTTGGGACTAAGGTAAATTATGAATTATTTAATGAATATAATGCTTGTAATACACAAATATGATTCAATGTTTTAAGTGTACTTTGACATGAGTTTGTTTAAATCTGATATCTAACTATGATCATGCTCACAGTTTGTAGTCAATTCAAAGGAAGTTCTATAGGGATGAAGATAAAAAATGTTAGAAAATGGATTTAAAAGAGATGCGTTCTGTGTTTTTAACTGCTTAAAATGATAGAATGTCAGTTTTGTTGTTCTTAGGGACGTTGGCTTGTATTATTGGCACTGGTATTTGATATAATGCTTGATGATATGGTATAAATAGAATGTCATGTTAGGGTATATAGCATCTAATTTAACATTTGTTTAGGCGTAGGGTATGTGTAGAACCAATTTGGGCATATTTGGCTTGAAAGCTTTTACAAATGGATAGAAACTAGGGGGAAGAAAAACAATAAAAGCTAACTTCATGATCTCGGCCCAATCCAATCTTTACAAGTAATAATCATTCTTTCTCTATTATAACTGTGCTTCCCATCATTAATTATGGATTTAGCATTAGAACCCAGAAAGTAAATAGAGTAACAACTATACTGCTGAATCGTTACAAACAACTAAAAATATCCATAAAATATAAAATCCAGTAAACTACCATTTCTAAGCATGAAGGATTTGATTGCAAACAATTTTAACCATCAAAGGTGTAAACTAACTTGCTACCCATCAAAGGTTGGGCTAGTTCAACAAACTACCCAAAATAGCCCGAAAATGGGTAATTTTATCGAATTATCTCAACTTACCTATAAAAGATCTCAACTTATCATAGGATCCAAGTAGGTTGGTCAAAATAGCGGAGTGCGTCTGGTTTTATATATGACAGAAAGGTGCCTTTAAAACTTAAAGGTAAATTCTATCGCACTATGTTAGGTATCTAAGAAAAGTGGGAAACCACACCTTAAAAGCTAGCTGTTAAGGGGGAATAACCACTCTCCTTATATACAACATCAAGCATCCCATACTACTCGATGTGGGACTTTGAGCACCCATAATACCCAAGTCCCTAACAATACACCGGCCCTGAGAGCCAACGTCCACGGCGGCTTCACTCTATCGACACTGACCCAACGATAGCCACTTTGCTACGGTCTATCAGTATTCGGTATTCACCTTAATCCAGCCTATAGGTAGCCCTTTCCATGGTGCCAACAACCACGCTCTGATACCATTGTTAAGTATCTAAGGAAAGTGGGAAACCACACCTTAAAAGCTAGCTGTTAAGGGGGAAGAACCACTCTCTTTATATACAACATCAAGCATCCCATACTACTCGATATGGGACTTTGAGCACCCATAATACCCAAGTCCCTAACACACTGCTATCAGACTGGTTATGCTTTATGGTACAGAGTGTTGGGCGGCGAAAGGGGAGCACGAACATAAGCTAAGTGTGGCAGAGATAAAGATGTTGAGATGGATAAGTGATGATACGCGATTGGATAGAATAAGGAATGAAGATATAAGAGAGAGAGTTGGAGTAGCATCTATTGTGGAAAAAATGGTAGAATCGCGTCTCAGATGGTTCGGACATGTGAGAAGAAGACCGACAGAACACCCAGTCAGGAGGATGGATGAGATGGAAGATGGACAATGGGCGAAAGGTAGAGGAAGACCTAAGAAGACTATCCATGAGGTGGTCAAACGAGATCTACATGTAAACGGTCTTTCTATTGACATGATACATGATAGAGCTCAATGGCGTCGTTTGATTTATGTAGCCGATCCCACCTAGTGGGACAAGACTTTGTTGTTGTTGTTGCTTGTACCTATAAAAGATTGAGATAGTTTGACAAAACTAACCATAGTAGGTAGTATTTTGGATAGTTTTGTCAAATTAATCCAATTTTTTATGGGCATCAGTTGTTTACATCTTTCATGGTTAGAATTAGCACTCGGATATTACAAAATTGGAAATGATAATTAAGTCATAAAATTGCCTACATTGTTATGTAGTTTTGGTTTCTATCTTTTGTGATTATTTTTATCTTCTGTGGATAATTTTGGTAGGTTTGTTACTAAATTATATTATTGGTAGATCATGTGGTACAAAATGACAAAAGCTTTATCACTTTTAGACATGTTGATGTCTTCCCAAAAGCTTGAACCCAAGAGAGGGTGGTTAAGTTTTCCACATCATTTTCTAAGAAAATTGTGTCATCCACAAATTACAAAAGATAGATTGTAATCTTAGTGCCTAGAAGGTCACTTTAGGAGTTTCACAACAAAATTAAACGAAAATGGAGATTTCTTACTGCCTTTTTCCCCACAAAACCATGCTCTTTTCTCATCATTAATAATCACAGTTCTTGCCGTGCAGCTTCTTCACTTAGATTCAGGTCTTTTTCCCCCTCGAAAACCCTTATCATAAAATCCCCAACTTATACTTCGTAAGCATTCTCAAAGCCCTTTATATGTATTTTTATATATATTTAAGTAGATTAGCCTGTTTTTTAAGTGCATCCAAAATTTGTTTGGCTATAATTAGAGTACTGCGGATTTCAGTTTTCTGAATTAAATTTTCTCTATTATCTAATTCAGGCCAAACAAACGACATGTAATGTGATTTATTTTATTTTATTTTTGAAGACTAGCAAAATGGCTGACAGGTTACTACTTGGGGTATGTTTGTATTACAAGTTCCACATCAGTTAATGATATGATCTTTAGAGAATTTTTAAAGATGGGGCATCTATCACCTCTTAAGCTAGCTTTTGGGATAAGTTAGGTTCAGCCAATTCTGATAGTTTGTTTGGAGGGTAATAGATGATATCTCTTAATAACCCTGAAAATGTCTAGGTGTCGAACCATCAGGTCCTTGGCCTTGTTTTTCCAAAGAGCTCTTCTGTAACTGTGCACCAGTCTCAATCCTCCACTAGTTAACATCTTTGTGTATTTAATATTACCTATTAATGCAGAAGTTTTCATTTACACTTTCTTATATTTCCTTTCCCTCTTGGATGGTTATTTTTTCAAGGATTTACAGTGTATTATTGTGTATTACTCACTTCAGCGTTCAGTAACCGACAAAAGTTTCTTCTCAAACACTAGTCAGTTTGACTATATTTTTGGTAGCTGCAAGTGTATTTTTGGCTGCACAAGTTGATACGTTACCGTCCTTGATTTCTGGCACACTCTATATATTACAATTTACAATTGTCTAATTTTTGTATGTTTTTATTTTTTTTATTTGTTTTGTTATTTTTTTCCCTCTAAAGGGTATTCCTCCCATTATTATTGGAGAAGGAAACTAATTCCCTTTCAAGCATAGTCAGGCATGCTTTTGCAGTTGCTGTTTTCTCTATTAGAAGTGAGTTGAGTGGGTGGTTGAGGTAACTCGAGTTCAAGTCATCAACAGTTCAATAAGCTGAGTTCATGGGCTTATGAGCTAAGCATTAGCTGAACATCTCAGCTTGTTGTTTTTAAGAAAACTGAGCTTGAGCTTTATTATGTTTTGACTCAGTGACTTGTGAGCCGACTTGGTAATAGTAATATTGTACATTGTGACCACACATGAAGTTTGACCATTTAATTTGTTTTAGGATTTAGAATAATTAGGTTTTTTGTGTTATAATTTATATAAATTAGGTTATATAATTTGTTTCATTTTCAACCTCATTTTTTGCGCAGAAAACTATTCTTGTTGTTCGAGTTGCTGCAATGACAACTGAATCGGTTTATAAGTTTCTCCAAGAGCAGTTAGCTCCCTTGGAGTCATTGCTTGGGGTGCCACCTTACCACTAAGGTGATTTGTTTTCTGAAGTTAACGGTTTCAATTTCCAAACTAAACGTGAGTTATATCTTGTTATGAATTTTCCTTTAGGCTCCGTTTGGTTTGTACATCCATTAAAACGGGCATTAAGACAAAGATATTAGACAAGACATAACATACATGTGCTTGTGTATAGTGTTTGAAAATAGTGGACAATGACATAACATTACTGTGGTGTGTAAATTTGTGTTTGGTTATGTAGAACATGTCAAATACACAATTTAAACTGACAATTTTACCCTTAGTTTTATTTTGGAAATAAACAATATTTTAAAACAAAAAAAAAGAAAAAAGAACACTTGTTGAGGATGTAATGACCCAACATCTAGTATGTCATGATCGTATTAAAAGTAAGGCGTTACTAACCTATTTTTCTTATTTAATATTTAATATTGAGTTTTTAGTTCGATATTGCGTTTCAACTTTATAGAAAGTAACTAAAAATTTTGTTTTTATTAATTAAAATCACATATCAAAGATCTCTAAATTGATTGTCTGCAGTTTCGTATTGAGTCTTTGAACTTGTGTCACTGAAAGGGTGGAAAATTTTGGAGTGAAAACAAACCACACGTTCTTAGTAGGGAATAGGAATGCCGTAAAAGTAATGACTGACATGAAAATAATTAACTTTGCTTAATAAACCCTCTTCGTCAAACCCTTTGAAATACTTTTTAATCTTATTTTAGATAAATAGTTACTTTCTTTAGATTCCTAAACCCAAAACAGATCTCAATCACAAAATTTGACATATTAAATATCTTTCAGCCACATAATTGATTCTCAGTCACAACAAACAAAAATACTTTTAGTTTTACTTTAGATAATTAATTACTTTTTTTTAAATTTCTAAATTCAAAAAAAATTTTTATTACAAAATTAGTCATATTAACCATTTTTCAGTCACAATCATTTCTCAACCACAACATTTCACCACCATACATCCGTAAACTAATAGCACAAGAGATCTAAACCAATACACAGAAGTCAACAGCACAATCACAGAGAAGCACAATCACAGAGAAGTAATACAAGCAAATATAACCAAATGCGAATGTGCAAACAATATGATGCATGTCTATTCTTAACGCATGTAATGAGCTCATTTGTTGGTTTCGACCCGCACCCGATGCAATCCGACTCGCAAGTAAGATAAGGCATTCCAGCGGCATAATCTCTGCAAGGTTCCAAATTCTTGCAGGCACTGATTCTCCAACTGAAGCATGTGTCTCTTTCTCCTGGAAGCTATTCCATATACACGGGCGTTCCCACACAATTATTCACATATAAAGTCCACAGCTTAATGATAAATCCCATTTTTAGGGTTTATCTTGTGCTGAATTTAGAGAATTTTATAAACTTTTCTCACATTTATTCACTAAAATAGCATGGTCTTGTAATTCTCCCTAAATTGTGCTTAATGGTAAAAAACATGCTTTTTTAGGCTTTAAAATTGATAAATTTAATTCACTTTGATTCTACTCGATACTTTGATATGTTTGTTAGTGATTTCAGGGTTAAGAGGTAAAGAATGGATCAAAGGAGTACAGAGAAAAGCATGCAAGATGGAGAATTCATGGAAAATAAGGATTTGGAAGATTCAAGGCGACGCGTACGCGTGACAAGCGGCACGTGACCTCATTAAAGGCAACATGCTGGGGACGATTTATGAGCTTGCTAAGGCCCAAATCCAACTCAATTTTGAAGTATTTGAGGCAGAAATCAAGAATGGACAAGGGAGGAGCAATTAGGGTAGCTTAGGACCATGTTTTAGGGTAGTTTTCTAGAGAGAGAAGCTCCCTCTTCTCTCTAGAATTAGGATTTTTAGGTTGATTTTCCTCTTAGATTTAGGTTTTGATTCTTGTTTTGATATAGTTTCTTTTACTTTTACTTGTTCTAGCATTTTAATTCTCTTAGTTTTATTTGTTAATTTCTCTTTTACGTCACTTTTAGTTTTATGAACACTATTGGTACTTTCAATTTTTTTTAATGCAATTTCATATTTTATGCTCTTTTAATGCTTGTTTGAGTTGTTATTTTCTTGCATTGGGTAGTTGTAGAATTTACTGTTCCTTGTAATTTTACCAGGCTTTCTTTTTATGTATTCCAAGTGTTTGAGAAAATGTTTGGTTGGGCTTTAGAGTAGATTTTGAGCATTCTTGACTTGGAAAGAGAAATTAGGTGCTCTTGAGTCATTAATACCCAATTTAGATTGGCGATCTAGAGTGATTAGTTAGTCTTGTATTCATTGACATTACTTATGGATTGGGATTAACTAGGCTTATTTGACTTTCTTCCGATGTAGAGATAACGAAATAGGATTAGTTCTTGATAATTATTGTGTTATGATTATTAATGGCTATGATAAAAAACCTAGATTCTCAATCCTTGCCATGAATGCCTCTTTTTAGTAATTGTTATTTTTAGTCGCTTGATTTACTTTTCTTGTCATTTAATTTCTTGTCTTATCATCAACCCAACCCCGTGAAACTCATAACCAATAATTGAGCACTTGATTGTAATTCCTAGGGAGAACGACCTAGGAGTAATACTCTCGGTTATTTTTATTGGGTTGAACTTGTGACAACCAAATTAAACTTTGATAGAAACTTGTTTGTCGGTTTGGACTATACTTGCAACGTGATTATTTTTGTGGAAATTTCTAGACCGACAAAAACTCATATATCAAGTTTTTGGCGCCATTGCCGGGAAATTGCAATGTGTGCTTGTTATTGGTTATTGTTCATATGTGAATATTGTGAATAGTTTTCTCTTTTGTTGGTTTGCTTGTTTGAGCTAGTAGTTAAGTTTTATCTCTTTGTTTCTTGTGCTTTTTGTTTTTGTTTCCCTTTCATTATGAATTCTCATCACTTTAGTTATGAGTTTGGTTCAAACTATGTTGTAGGAAATGGAAGTTTTAATGGAGGTTTGCACCAAGGAATTGGAAATCAAAGGTGGGAGGAACCTCAAGCATATGGATACTCTTCTTGGCAATAACCTCCTACAGTTTTTTATGGGTATAATCCAACTCCTAATGCATACCAATTTAATGGATGTGGTGAACCTCATTGTGGTTGTCAACCACAATTACCATATGCATATAATCCCTTCCCTCAACATAGCCCTAAACAATCTTACTCACAAGTCCCATACCACCATTCACCTCCATACGATCCTAACTCATATCCACCATACCAACAACCATATGAGCCATATTTAGAGCCACCACCATTCCAACATCGACATTCTCAAGAACCATCAATCCCATATACATCACCTCCATACATTTACCAAGATGAACCACCTTCCAATTATGAACTCTTTCTCCCAAATAATGAACCCTCTCTTTTACCACCTCCTTCATTGGATGAAGTTCTCCATACAAAAGGATATTTGCTCTTATCTCCAAAAGCAAGAAGAAGAGCAAAAGGAGCTAAAGAAGATAGAAATCATAGTGGCTACCATGACTGAAGTCGTTAACCGTATGGCCTCCCACCTAAGCTCATTCAATCAAGATACTCCCATTGACGAATGTGGAGGATCAACCAAAGAGTATAGGGAGGAGAAGGACTTGGAGCTTCAAGGTGAAGAAGAAGTGTTGAAGCAAGAATTGTAACAAGAGGAGAAAGTTGAGATAATTGAGACGGAAGGAGTGGTTGAAGAATTAGGAGAGGTTGATCAAGAATTGGATTCAATCATTGATGAGTTCTTGTCCACACTAACAAATCACCTCGATGATCCTGTTGACCCTTCTTCTATTGAGCTTGAAAGCAATGTTAAGGAAGGTGCGCAACCTCCAAAGCATATGGTGAATGATGAAGAATTGGAAGAAGTTGGGCAAGCAACAAATATTTATCTTGATGATGATTCCGCACCAACACATGGTCCCTTTGTATTTGAGGAGTCTTCTTCCATTAAAATTGAGGTTGATGTTGAGATAAGTTCCACATTACCTCCAAGTTGTGACACAAAGAATGGAGAAGAGTTAGAAGAGGTTAGTGAGGAAGTGATTGAATGTGAAGAACCTTGTCAAGAAGTGGACATGGAAGATGCTTGTCAAGAGGTGGATGTAGTCAAAGAAGAGCACAAGGGAGTGAAAATTACAATGCCATTGGAAGCCTCCCTCACTAAGCAACCATCCATTCTTTCATTCAAGTGGGTAAATTTTTTATCTCTAAGCTTTGTAATCCCACTTGAATATGATTTGCTTGAAACGGACTGTCAACTTAGAACTTTGTGTGAAATTAAGAGCAAAAGAGAGACGATTAGTGGTTGACATCATGATTCGCGGTTTATTATAGTTAGAAGCTCAAGGTTTAGGAGCAAGGATTGATGTGCTACTAAATTTAATAGGTCTAGGAGGATAGCTTGGTGCTTAAAGGAGAATTCACAAGTCTTGTCACCCGGATTGAACTATGGTAGTCAACAAGAAGATGGGTGCAAAAATAATGTTTGGGACCCCGGAATCCACTTCAACAATCAACAAATTTGTGGCCTTGTCACTTGCTTAAGCTTATTTGAAGGCCTTGTGCGCCTAATTTGGGATCCCGATGGACACTGGATATGCAAGCATTGGTGGGGATTCAAGAAAGAATTCAAGCATAAGCCACCATAGCAAGGACCCCATCAATGGTCCAACTTAAGGACTTTAAATAAAAGTGCTAGGTGGGAGACACCCCACCATGGTAAACTCTTTCTATTTCTCTTGTAAATATAATAAGTGAATGAATTGAGTTGCCATTGTTAGGTAATTTTTTTTCTTTTTACACTTGTATATATTGCTTTGGTTGCTAGTTTCTCTGATTAAATTGATACCTTAGGTTGTAGGTTAGTTGTTTTGTATCGCATTTTGTTTGAATTGCAAGTTTTGTTTGAGTTGCTTAGTATAGTATTTGAAAAAAATAAAAAAAACTCAAAGATTTCTTTTAGATTTAATTTTTGGTTGGTTTGGAGTTGCATATAGTGTAGGGAGAATTTTAAAATCTATTTTTTGTTTGTCAAAAAAAGGGGGAGGCTTGATAAACTCCAATTTTGTGGTTTATCTTGTGTTGAATTTAGGAAATTTTATCAACTTTTCTCACATTTATTCAATGAAATAGCATGGTTTTGTGAATTTCTCCTAATTTGTGCTTAAGAGTAAAAACATGTTTTTTAGGCCTTTAAATTGCTAATTTTAATTCACTTTAATTCCATTCGATGCCTTGATATGTTTGTTAAGTGATCTCAGGATTAGAAGGCAAAGATTGGGTTAAGGAGTGAAGAAAAAGCATGGAAAAATAGAGAATTCATGAAGAAATAAGGATTTGCTGAACTTAAGGCCACACAAACGCGTCACCCACGTGTACGCGTGAGAAGGAGATCTGCCAACGACGTGCACGCGTCACCCACGCGTACGCGTAGAAAGGAATTTTGCAATGCGACGTGTACGCGTGACCCATGCGTATACGTGACAAGCAGCACGTGACCAACTTAAGGGCAATACGCTGGGGGTGATTTCTGAGCTCAAGGAGGCCCAAATCCAACTTATTTCTAATGCTTTTGAACCTAATGATTGCAAGGGAATAGGGGGAAAGTAGTCATAGTATAGTTTTTCATCATGTTGTAGGTTATAATTCTAGAGAGACTCTTCTCTCTAGAATTTAGGGTAACTTAGGTTAATGTTTCTTAGATCCAAGTTTTAATTCTTGTTTTGATTTAGTTTTCCCTTTTAATTTCTTGTTATGGCATCTTTGCTCTTCTAGTTTTACTTGTCATTTCCTTTATTTTGTTGCTTTTATATTCATACACTCTTTTTGGATTTTAATTTTCTTTTTATGTAATTTTATGTTTTCATGTCTTTTTATGTTTATCTTAGTTACTATTGTTGATTTCTTGTTTGTGTTAGTTATGGTTTTCATTAATTCTTACAATTTATGATGTTTACTTTATTGCACTCTAGGTGTTTGTTAAAATATTTTCTCTAGTTATTGAGTAGTTTTCTTTACTCTTGGCTTAGGCTAAGGGAATTGGGTGATCTTGAGTCATTGGGTCTCATTGAATTGGTGATTTGAGAATCCTTTGTGGTCAATTTGATACCCATTAACACTAGCCTACTACTAAGTCAATTAGTAGCTAGGTTGGGACTTATGGGTTGATGTTGATCAAGCCTATTTGACGTACTTCAAGCGTTGAAGTAGACTTTTGACGTACTTCAAGCATAAAAGTAGACTTGATGGGTTGGTCCCTCACAATTGTCAATACATGGTTTATAGACAAGGATGGTGATTTCAATTCCCATGTCTTAGCCAAGAGTTCTTTTCCTTTCCTTTATTAGTTAATTGTCATTTACTTTCTTGTTATTTACTTTTCTTGACATATCACCAAATCAAACTCCTCTTGTTCCTTCATAGCCAATAATTGATTACTTCATTGCAATTCCTTGTGAGACGACCCGAGGTTTGAATACTCTCGGTTATTTTATTGGGGTTTGTACTTGTGACAACCAATATTAAAACTTTGATTGAGTATTATTTGTTGGTTGGGAACTATACTATCAACGGAATTATTTTGTGAAATTCTCAACCGACGAAAATACCTCTTTCAAGTTTTTGGCGCCGTTGCCGCGGAATTGCAATGGTGTTATGTTATTGGCTATTGTATATATGTTGATATTGTGAATATGCTACTTTGTTAGTTTTTGCTTGCTTTAGGAGTTAGTTTTTATTAGTTCTTATTAGTATTTGTTTTTATTTTTATTTTTATTTTCTCTTGTCACTATGAATTCTCACCACTTTGGCTATGAGTTTGGTTATAATTATGTTGTAGGGAATGAAAACTTCAATGAAGAATCACACTGTGGGAATGGATATCAAATTAGGGAGGAGACACATGTTTATGGTCAACCTTCATGGTAATAACTTCCTCCAATCTCTCATGGCTACAATCTACCCCATAATGTACATAATTATGAACCAATCCCTCAATATTGTTGTCAACCTCACTCACAAGTCTCATACCACCAAACACCTCCATATGATCCTAACCCATATCCACCATACTAACCACCATGTGAACTATACCTAGAGCCACCACCATTCCAACACCAATACTCCCAAGAACCACCATTTTCTTATACACCACCTCAAGACTCTCACCAATATGAACCACCTTCCAACTATGATACTTTTTCTCCAAACATACATAAGTACCATATAAGTAACCTATAACTAGTATATATAATAAACAAAACAGAAGAAACAGTTTTTGTTATTATTTTTAGACCTTTGTTAAATAAAATGAAAATAGTAAAATTAGTTGCAATGTTGCAGAACAGTCACAGTTAGCCTGCATTGGTACAAGCTGATAATATTCTCGTCTCCATTAGAGTCAGTTTCGAAAAATTCTTAGTTTTATGATCTTACAACAAAGCATATTAAGAAAAATGTAATAAAAACAGGTTAAAATTTGGCTTAGGTGCAGGAATTACATTTAAAGCACGGAGGCACACAGAGCAACATTCATTTTTCCTTTTTGGTTCAGTCACTATGCATTAAGTAATAGGAATGAAAAAGATGAAGATGAATGAATGAATGGATGCATTTAGCAGAAGCTACACTTACAAATAGTTTCTCCTCTTTTCCGATTAAATGACACCAAGAGAAAATGAAAGCCTATTGCTCGCCGTTGATCCTACAGGAAAATGCGATTCAGGTGGATCGTTCTGAATCTAAAATCTCCAATTCCTAGTGGCATATCTAGTAGCTAAAATTCTAAAATTCCACCACCACCATAAAATTCTAATTTCACTATGAAACCCTAAGATACATCGAAATTGACATTGAAAGAACAGGGCCGAAGGAAACTCACTTGGGATCGATGGTGAAGAAAGCTGACCAACTGAACTACTGGCCGAAACAAGAAGACGAAGACCACCACCACCCGAGGTGAGCGCAGTGAAGGCGGCGACTGAGTGCGAGATGGTGACGACACAAACCGCAACGACGAACTTGAGTCTGAGACAGTGAGTGCAAGACCGAGAGAGAAGTGAACTTGAGACCGTAGACGAGAGGTGAGGGCGACGAGACGAGGTGAGAGAGTGACAGAGAACAGAAAAGAGAGTGGCGAGAGAGAACAGAGAAGAGAGACAAAGGGGGTTCATTAGATTAGGGATTGGGGGATAGGATGCCGTTCCAGATTTGGTGAAAAGGTGAAAAAAATTTCACTAAGTGTTTGTATTTAGCCGTAGATACATTAGGAGACGTTTTTAAAGCGCATCAAAAAATATAACAAATAGGTTACTCTTTAAAAGCGCACTCTTTGGTAAGAAAAGTGTACTCATAGATATTTCGATACGGCTACACTTTATAAGTGATATTTAAAATATCTAAGGAGACACTTTTGAAGTGATGCCTCAATAGTGTTTCTTATTCTCTTATAAAAGGGCACCATGCGAAAAAGCGTAGCCTATTCCTAGAATAGAATAGGCAACGCTTTTCAAATGTAGCTTAAAAAAAGTGTGGTTGAATGAGTATTTTTTTATAGTGCGAACACCACACACCACCTCTCAATTTCGGCGACCCCGAACCACCGCCAGCCAACCCTCTTTTTATTCCCTTTCCCTTTATGCCTTGTGTGAAGTAGCTAATCAACACCTACTGGTCAATCTTGTGGTGGGAACATGAGTCTAGGATATTCCTGAAGCGTTTCCAATATTCATAAGGAGTCTCTGATTCACCTTGAATAATGCAGGAAATTTCTTTCCTCAGTCTGTCTGTAACTTCAGCTGGGAAGTATTTGTCCAGGAATTCCCTTCTGAGCAGATCCCAATTAATAACAACTTCTTCAGGTTGTGTGTAGAACCACTCCCTTTCCTTTCCCTCAAGAGAAAACGGGAAGGCATATAGACAAATAGTAGTTTCATCTGCACCATGACGCCTAGCAGTTGAGCAGGCTGTCTGAAAATCTCTCAGGTGCTTGATAGGCTCTTGAGCAGGTAAGCCATGAAACTTGGGTATTAGGTTGATTAGCGCGGTCTTCAGTTCAAAATCTGCAGACAGATTTGGATGATGCGCTTGATATGGTTGCAGTGTAAAGTCTGGAGCTTCTGCTTCCTGGAGAGTAATCCTTCTGGGCTCCGCCATATTACCTGCACGTAAATCAACAGAATCAGTAGAAGAGGAGCTTGTTTCTTCCTCAAATGGCGCTTTATATTTGCTCTCAGATAAGACTGGTGAGTTGGTAGTAACCACTTTACCACCCTCAGAGGCTAACCGACACCGAGCTCGCCTAATACGTGAAATAGTTCTTTCAATTTTGGGATCAAACGCGGCTAAGCTCGGATCAGGTAGTGAACGCGTCATTCAATGAAAGTAACATACAACTCATGGTAATACAATAAAATAAAATATGCAAATATGTAAAACTAAAAATATTTACACCAACCAATAATTTAGCACGCTATTGCAACTCTCCGGCAACGGCGCCGAAAATTGACGGGCGAAAAATTGCCGATTGAGAATTTATAATGGAAATAGCATTGCGAGTACAGTTCTTAACCGACGAAAATTCCGCTTATCAATTTAAAAAGGGTTGTCACAAATTTAGACTAAATTACTGGGAGTAGAATTCCCAGGTCATCTCCCAACGAGTTGACAATAGAGTGCAATTTATTGGTCAGGAATTTTCCGAGAAATTTTAAGAGTTGGAGAACAGAAAAATAAATGATTGTAAATTAAAGCAATGAAAATTAGCAAGAGAATTTATATAATCAAAATAAAAAGCCTTAACCGGGAGAAGATTAATTGGAAGTTCTATCCTTGTTGAATTTTCCCAAGTGTAATAGCAAGAGGTTGTTGTTTTTACTTAGTTAACCTTTACCGAATAAGGAAAAGTCAAGTAATTGAGCTAACTCTAATTCACAAGTCCTAATCCTCTCCCATGGAAGGATTAGCGTTAGTGAATGGAGAGTTAGCCAACAACTTCCAATTAAAATTGACACTTGAGTATTCCAACTCAAGAGTCTCCTTTTAATCAACTCCCAAGTCAAGTTGGGAGTTTACTCCATTAACATGAATGCCATTTTCATAAACGATAAAAGGGGAAGAAAAGAAAACATGAAAATTCAAATAAAATAATAACAGAAAATTAATTAAAGACAAAAATAGTTCTTTGCATTAATAAATTCCAAAATTGAAGATATCCATATGTAATATCTGAACAGGGTTAATGGGTGATTAAAAGAGTAAGGAAATAAGAAAACAAACTAGAATGACGGAAACTTCAACGGAGGTAGTAACTCTTCTCAATATCCAAATCAAAAGCATAAAATCCTAAAACTATGAATGTGAAGAAAACCTAGAGGAAGTGGTGTTCTCTCTCCAAGATTCAAAACTAAAACTAAAAACTGTGTAAAAGTGAATGTGTGTTGAGTCTCTGCTTGTCCCCTGGCTCTAGTCTGCATTTCTGGGCCAAAAACTGGGTCCAAACTCAGCCCAAAATCGCCGCCAGCGTCTTCTACGTTTTCTGCACGTGGCGCATGTCACGCGTACGCGTCAGTCACGCGTACGCGTCAGGTACACGCACGCGTCGCTGTGCAAAGCTTCAAGTCACGCGCACGTGTGAGCCATGCGTGCGCATCGATCCTCGCTGGTCATCTCCTTTATTTCTTGTGTTCCTTTTATTTTTGCAAGCTTCCTCTCCATCCTTTAAGTCATTCCTGCCCTATACAGCCTGAAAATACTTAACGCACAAATCACGACATCGAATGGTATAAAAGGGAATCAAAATACATAATCTAAAGGCTTAGGAAGCAAGTTTTCAATCATAGAACAAAATTGGGAAGGAATTGTGAAATCATGCAAATTGTATGAATAAGTGTGCAAAGACCTGATAAAAACCACTCAATTGAGCACAAGATAAACCATAAAATAGTGGTTTATTAGTACATTTTCACTTTGGTCCTATTTGGTTATTACCAAACTCAATTCATGAATTGGTCGGCTAGCATTCTGCCTCTTCTTTGCTTCCCTTTATTTGAATTACTTGATTGATGGCAAGAAGGAGCTATTTGACGGATTTTTGTGTCAAATAGACCTTTGTTGGCCAATTGCATTTGAACCTCTTTTAGGTTCTTAAATTTTCAAGTTAGGTCAAAATTTTTTCTCCTTCATGGTCATATTTCAATTTTATTTTTGCTTAACCATCGAAGTTGTTTTCACAAATCTTCAATTTGGCCTAATCTTGTTCCTTTTTGATTGAGGTTCTTTCAAGTTATAATTATTGGTCCATTTTTACTTTTGTAACCGTTTTCAACAAAAATCTTAGTTTCAATTCACTTTGGGTTACATAAGTATATGTTTAATTCTTCCACACCAATTTTTGCACTTAAGTGATCAAACACATTGATGATGACTTTCGTTTCTCTTTTATGCTTATGTGCATTACATATTTCATCATCAATGACTTGCATTGCATTTCATGAATGTGAGTGTGCTTGTCTCTTGAAATTTTTGAAATTATCTTAGTTAAGATCATTAACTGTTATGCCACTAACTTTTAACTTTCTTTTCTAACTCTTGGTTTAACTAACTTTCTAACTTTTCTTTTTAATTTTCCCTTTTTTCCAATTAACCCCTTTTAAATTCTTTTAAGGCATAACAATTTTTATTTCTTAACGGACAAGCATTCTAAATCTTATTGTGTTTCATTTCTTGGAATGTGATTTCTTATTGATTTTTGAATGCTGTTTTCCTTCCATCCCAAGAAATTACATTTTATATACTCACTTCACGTTTTAGTTCTACCTCTTCTGTTTCTTATCTTCTGTCTAATTGATTATATGCTGTTTGCTTTTCATTCTTCTGCTTTTAATTGATATTCCGTATCCTGTGAATTCTATTTTTTAGGATGTCTGACAGAGGAAAAGGTAAAGCTAATGCCACCTCCAGTAAGAGGAAGAGATTACAACCATCCCCTGAGTCAGCGAATGTGGCTTTATTTGAGTAGCGGCTTAATGAGAAGGAGAAGGCTGACCAAGCTACGCCTTCCTCCAACTCAGTTAAGTTTGCCAATCTGTACTATGAGCTCAGATTTCTATAATTTCTGCAGCGAAAACTCATTATGGAGAAGAAATTAGTTGTACCCTCTGATATGAAGAAGTTTACTGAGCATCAAATTGAGGAACATGGTTGGGTATTTCTGGATAGAGACTTGGTGCGAGTGAACGAATCTTGTGTCCGGAATTTTTACAGTAATTATTACCGAGTGACCCTTGATGCAGTTCACCTCAGAGATAGATAGATTCTGGTGACAGAGGAAGCTATTGAGGAGATCCTCCATTTCCTGCCAAAGATCGGTGATAAAGATGACTTCGATAAGGTCGAGGAAGTGATGCATTTTATGAATTTTGATTGGGACACAGTGCGCCAGGTTGTTCCTATTAGTTCTGATGTTCCTTTGGAGTATGGTCATTCTAAACAAGGTCCCAAAGGCATCAAGTTTGAGTATCTGACGCATGAGGCTAAGGTGTGGCAGCAGATCCTGAGTACTTATGTCATGCTGATGCACGAAAATCTGTATCGCTACAAATTTTCCTCGGCAAGTATACCGAATTGTCATCAAGTAATAACTCACAATAGAGTAAGGTCGAATCCCACAGAGATTAACGGATTAAGCAATCAATGGTTAATTGATTATCCTAGTTAGATGGTTCATATTGGAGTGATAATGATGAGCAACAGGAAATGTAAATTGCATGAAAGTAAAGGAAGCAATAAAGTGTAGAAAAGTAAAATGACAAGAATGTAAAGTGTTGGAAATGTAAAGTGCAGAAAGTGTAAATAACCATAAAGTAAATAAAAGATAAAATAAGCATTGGGATCAAGAGATATTACATTCTCTGAATCAAGTTCATTTTCATCTCTTCCTCAATAAATGCATTCATTGATCTTCTTGGCAATCTTAGGTGATTGGATCCCAATGTCTTGGCAATCCAATCTCTCTAAGCTTGAACAATTTCCCAACGTCTTGATCTGATTGCTCATGGGAAGAGATGAAGTACGATCACTGATTATACCACATGTTTTTCTAGATCAAAGTATTGGTAGGATTACATGTCACTATATCCATCCAACCCCCAACCCAGTCCAACATGAGAAAGCATTTCTAGCATGATTTCCTCATTTCTCTTTTAAGGTTCCAAGAAAATCCAAGTATGAATAATTTCTCTTTCGAGACAATTGTTCAATTGGATGGAGATCGAAAGCTTTCAAGCAAAATCAAGAGAAAAGAAAGAAGAAGAAGAATGAAAATTACAAATGATCCATTGAATAACAATAGAGCTCTCTTTTCCAATGGAAAGAGTTAGTAATTCATAACTAAAATTATTTACAAAGTAAGAAAGAAATGGAGGAGAAGAGAAGTATGGATAAGGGAGTCCGAAGACCCTTCCTCTTGAATGTCCCCCCTCTTTCAATGAAATTAAGGCCTTTATATAGGCTTTCCTAAATTACAAATTGGAATAAAATTGAAAGTAAATTACAATCAAATTAACTATTCTAGATGATTCTTGCGGACTTGATTGGTTGACAATTGTGGGCTTGCTTGCTTGAGAGTGCATTCTTTGCATGGGTGCCTAATTGCATTGAAGTTGGTGACCAAAGTTTGCATGAAAATGTTGAGTCAAAAGTTGCTTGAAAAAAGGATTTCTGGGCGTTGCCAGCAACGTTTGACTCAACGTTTTTGCACCAATGTTCGTCTGGTCACGCGTACGCGTACGCATCAATCTGCATTTTGCGCGTTTGCTTCGCTCACGCGTGTGTGAGACTGGCTAAAATTCCTCTTTTACACGTATGCGTCATCGATGCGTACGCGTCACAACCAAATTTTCCAAGAATTTTGTCGCAGGCGTTGGTGAGCAACGTTTAAGGCAACGTTAGCACATCAACGTTGGCTTGGTCACGCGTGTGCGTTGCATCAAATTTTCCAACTGAGATTTTTATCGCAAACGCTGGGGGTAACGTTGGTTTACCAATGTTTCTTCCAACGTTTGCACCCATTTTTCACAACGTTGCAAGCAATGTTGGTGAGCCAACTTTGGCCACCAACGTTGCATTGCCCTCTTCCTCAATGTTTGAGGCAACGTTGGTGAGCCAACTTTGGCCACCAACGTTGCTTTCTCTGCTTTTTTTGCTTCCCTTTTAAACTCCTTTCTTCTTTTATGCTTGTTTTGTGCTTTTTACTTCCTTTTTCCACTAATTTTTGCAAAATAGATCAACTCAAAGAGATGAAAGTAATCTATGATTTAAGCACAAAAATACTCAATAATTAATCATGATTAGTGAAAATTAAAGGTGAAAAAGCATAGAAAAACAAGTCATGATGCCCTGGCATCACATGCCTAGCACTCATGCGACTGAGGTTCTGGCCGACATGATTGCATTGATATGGTGTGTCTTGGAGCGGAAAGAACTCTACCTTTCGAGACTCATCAGGAGGTATTTGGGTCGGGTCCACATCAGAGGTAACCTGCCATTCCCATGTTTGATCACACAGTTAGCTCACCAGGCTGAGGTACCATGGGAGCAAGGAGATGAGACACCGGTAGTTCACAGCAAGAAGGAGAAAGTTATTTCTTGAGGGAACGGGTTCGGTGACCATTGATGTGTGAAAATTGTCGTGTCGGTATAAAATTTCCTCAATTGAATGAATTCTCGTTGCAAGTATAGTTCTACACCAACAAACAATCCTCCCAATCAAAAATTTGGTTGTCACAAGTAACAAACCCCAAATAAGAATTAACCGAAGTATTTGAACTCCAGGTCGTCTCACAAGGAATTGCAATGAAATGCTCAATTATTGGCTATGAGGATGTAAGGGGGTTTGATTTTCAATTTACAAGAAAATAAATGGCAAGAAAATAAATGATAAGAACTAATAAAATAAAGGAGCGAACTCTTGGCTAGACATAGGTAATTCAGATCACCATCCTTGTCTACAAACTATACATTGATAATTATGAGAGGCCAACCTATTAAGTCTACTTTCAAAAGCCTTAAGTACGTAATATCTACTCCTAGGCTTGAAGTAGGTCAAATAGGCTTGATCACATCAACCCATAAGTCCCAACCTATCTACTAATTAGATTAGTAGTGGGTTAGTGTCAATGGATATCAAATTGATCACCAAGGGTTCTCAAATCACCAATTCAATGAGACCCAATGA
Source organism: Arachis ipaensis (assembly GCF_000816755.2). NCBI lineage: Eukaryota > Viridiplantae > Streptophyta > Magnoliopsida > Fabales > Fabaceae > Arachis > Arachis ipaensis. The sequence goes on from NC_029786.2 coordinate 47,051,052, forward strand.
CTCAAGGTCACTCAATTCCCTTAGCCTTGGCCAATAGTAAAGAGAACTACTCAAAAACTAAAGGAAACATTCTATCAAACACCTAGTGTGCAATAAAAGTAAACATCACAAAATGTAAGAATTAGTGAAACCCATGATTACCACAAGCAAGAAATCAACAATAGCAATTAAGATGAACATAAAAAGGACATAGAAACATAAAATTGCTCTCTCTTTTCCCCCCTCCAGTTTGCATTTCTGTTTCTGCTTCCGAACCCTTCCAGCTTCCCCTGTTTTCTCTTTCTGCGCTTGTTTTACTCTGTTTAAATAATTTGGTTAGTATTGCTTAATTTTGCTTAATTCAGCTAGTTAGAAATTCATGTTAGTTGCTTAGGTTGTTTGAGAATCTGAACTGGATAATTGACTTAGGTTTTTCTTGATTACTGCTACTGTTTGGAATGACTAATTTTCTATCTGCAATTGGTTTTTGGTGTTGCTGGTTGATTTGCCCTTGTGCTACATTAGTTTGCTTGATGCTGCTGCCTTGCTATTCATTGTTTCTTTGTTCTTGTTGAGGTCTGTTATTTGATATGAGCAATTTCGTCACTGTGTTATAGCGAGACAATTTTGTTGTTGCTTTGTTCTTGCTTTAATGTATGAATTGAAGTTGTCTCTACTTTTTGTATGCTACTGCTGATTGAAAGTGTTACTCAATTTAGTTATTTGTCTCAGTTTCCATGAATCCTCATATTAAGCTTATGGTTGAGTTGTTTTGGATTCATATAAGCTGTTTGACTGCTGCTATGCTGATTTGAGTTGTTTTATTTTGCTTAATGTTGCCCGAATCATATGGATTTCCTATTTCTTGTACCTGTTTGATTTATTTTGGATTCATATGAGTTATTTTGCTGCTATTTGGTTTAAACCAAAGCTAATTCATGGGGTGATGGGTTAGCATTTCCGTACCTTTTGGTTCCCTTTCTATTTGAAATGTATTGTTGATGATTTCAATTCTTTTTGTGCTTCTTTCATTACATGATTCATCTTCAATGACTTGCATTGTATGCATGGATGTGAGCTTGCTTGTTCTTAAACCTTTTGAACTTCTTTTAGTTAGGAACTATATTACCATGTCACTAATTTTAACCCACTTCTCTAACTTTTAACTAAATTGACTTTCTCACTTTTCTTTTTAGTTTTCACCATTTTAAAACTAACTCTTTTAATTTCTTTCGAGGCATGATACTTGTTGTTCTTAACAAACAAGCATTCTAAATTTCATTGTATAGATTCTTGGATTGTGATTTCTAATTGATTTCTTTGAATCCTACCTCTCTTTCATTCCAAGGATTTATCTCTTTCTGACTCACTTCATGTTTTAGCTTTAGCTCCTCTGTTGCCTATCTTCTGTTTGTTTTGCTTACATATTTTTTGCCTTTTTGTTTCTCTATTTTGATTTGATAATCTGTACCCCAGGAATTCTATTTTTTAGGATGTCGATAGGAAAGGGAAAGACAAGGCTAAGGCCAGCTCCAGTAAAAGGAAGAGAGGCCAGTCATCCATTATTTTATTGGATGAATTTTGGTGTGAAAAGAAATTTTCTGATCAAGAAAAAGCTTATCAACTTGTGCCTGCTAACGACTCAGTCAAATTTGCTAACCTTTACTGTGAACTCCGGTTTCCAATATTTGTGGAAAAACGGAACCTCTACTTGGAAAGAAAACTCAAAATATCAACCGATTTGAGGAAGTACACTGAACATCAGATTGAACTAGGGGTGGCAATGGGTAGGGTAGGGTAGGGTTTGGAGTCAACCCTAACCCTACCCGCGGGTTGAGAATATCTCAACCCTAACCCTACCCGCTCTTAACCTACGGGTACCCGACCCTACCCGCGGGTTACAAAAAAAATGCAACGTTATTATATAACTTGATGATAATTTAAAATAGAACTAACTTTCATGTAAAAAAAAGTTTATTAAATTATCAATTAATGATCTTCTTTTAATGACTAAAGATCTTTTGTATTTAGTGAGAAGTCTTTAGTTTAACATCTACTTAAAATATATTTTTATATAAGTATATAACATATACATATATAGGGTGCGGGTTGGTCGGGTAGGGTTGAAGCTCAACCCGCACCTTACCCGACCCGCACGAAAACCCTACCCGCACCCTATCCTACCCGCTGCGGATCGGGTTGGCAACCCTACCCGATCGGGTGGGGTCGGGTTGGGTACCTGCGGGTAGGGTACATATTGCCGCCCCTAGATTGAACAGAGGTTGGGTATTTCTGGATAGAGATCTGGCGGATGTGAACGCATCATGGGTCCGTGAGTTCTATTCCAACTATTATAGGATGACCCTTGATGCAGTGCAGCTTAGGGGTAAGCAGATCTTAGTCACAGAGGAGTCAATACAGGATATCCTCCACTTCTGGCTTAAAACAGATGATACAGATGGTTTTCAGAAGGCCGAGGAAGCTATTCGATTTATGAGCTTTGATTGGGATGCCGTCCGACATACTATAGCCATTGATCTTGATGTTCCGTAGGCTATGGGAAAGTCGAAGGAAACTCCACGGGATATCAAGGTTGATTATCTAAATGATGAGGCTAGGCTGTGGCAACAGATACTGAGCAATTATGTCATGCCTAGCACTCATGAGTCAGAGGTGTCAGTTGCTATGAGCCACCTTATTTGGTGTGTCATGGAAGGGAAGGACCTATACCTTCCAAGACTCATCAGGAAGTATATGTCTAGAGTTCATGTCAGAGGCACCTTGGCTTTTCCTTATTTGATCACTCAGATGGCTACTCGAGCTAAGGTGCCTTGGAAGCCCCAGGATGAGAGACCACCGATTGCCGATTGCAAGAAGGTTATTTGGCACGGCAAGTGGTTTGGACCTCTAGGCCACAGACCACATAAGACTACTCCCACTGAGGCGGCCACATCCTCAGCAGCACTACCTACTTCAACAGCACTATTATCCACTTCTCAGATAGTTTACCACCTTGTGCAGCGCCTTTTCGAGGGCATTGATCAGATGGAGTGCCACAATCAGCGATGCTATGAGCAGTCGGAGTGTTGCAACAAGCGACGCTATACCCATCTGAAGCTGATTATGACTACTGGGCGTACGGACATCCCCTCTGAGCCTGACACACCCTCGGAGCACTCTAAGGAGGAGGAGGACCAGCAGGAGGTTGTGCAGCATGAGGCGACTCAGCCTGAGCATTTGACAGAGGCACCGACACTTGCAGCAGACAGTAGACCAGTGGGCGATGATCCTTCTCACCTAGCTTGATTGAGAGCATTGATGAGCGGATAATTTATACGCTTTTTGGCATTGTTTTTAGTAAGTTTTTAATAGGATCTAGTTACTTTTTCAATTCTTCTTATTTCGCTTCTAAGATATCCATTCGCACCCAAGAACGTGATGAAGGTGATGATTATGTGTGACGCTCACCACCATCTCCCCTATGAACGCGTGTTGTGTCCACACATAGTAAAGAGCCATAATAATGATTCCATACAATAACAAAGAGTACTACATTAATGTGATCACAATTTCGTCCACCAAGCATCGAGGACGATGCTGTGATTTAAGTGTGGGGAGGTTGCCTTCATCGGCAGAGTTATATTTTGGTGAACCATTTAGACAATTCTGCTTTTATTTTTTGTTTTACTTTTCAGTATTTGCACATTTTTACTTTATTGCACTTTCAGCTTTTGTATATATTAATTATTATGGATACTTTTGAGTTTATCGCATTTTGCACTTTGGTTTGTATACATGTTAGATTTTTAGTTTGAGTTGCACTTTTAGTTAATAGTACATATATATAGTTATTTTGGTCTAGTAGTTGTGATTTGGATAAATGTGGATTGTTGAGCTTAGTTTACCCCTTTTGCATATGAGAATTTGGTTTGATTGAAAATAGGGAGTGAACTACAAATTTTTTACTTTTCTTAATCACAGCATTACATTTAGTATATATATAATATAAGAAATGTTGGTCAAATTGATAAAATTTTCAAGGAATGTATCTTTTTCTTAAAATGGGCATTAAGATTCACATTGATTTAAGTTGAAACCTTTTGAAACTTGCATGATGTATTACAATTTGGAATATGGTTTTTGAGCTAAGAACACACAACCTGTAAGTTTTTGAGCCTAATTATATAGTTACATTAATTAACCATGATTTTTATTCTTGTGTATTTTCATCTCTATGATTGTAATCTTTGGTTTGTTCCATTCTATATGTCCATTATTTAGTGTATATTCATGCATTTATGTGATTGAGGCTATCATTTGATTATAGCTCACTTATCCCAAATAGCCTACCATTTCATTTGCCTTTGTTTGCCACTTTGAGCCTTTTTAACCCCATTTGTTCTTTATATTACCACATCACTAGCCTTAAGCAAAAAAATAATTAATTATCCTATTTGAATCTTTGGTTAGCTTAAGATAGTGAGTGTGTGTCAACTAAGTGTGGGAAAATGTGAGAACTTTGGTTGATGAGAATGTGTTTTATTTTTATTGACAAATATTGAGAATTTAGGTGTATACTCGTGTGAAATTATAAAAACCATATGCATTGATGTATTATGCTTTAATTTATGAAAAAAAAGCAAAAAAAAAAAAGAAGAAATATATGAATAGGGGATAAACTCACCCCAATGCTAAGTTCAATAAAAAGATCAATGCATATGTGATGGAACTAGAATTGATACGCTAGTGTGTGAAAATATTCAAAAGTGAGATTTTGGGTGACTAAGCTTGATTTTAGAATTGTATAGAGAGTGTGCATGTATTAGCTGAGAACTTATGTTAGTCAAAGATTCAATTGTTAGCTCACTTGGCCATACATATATCCTTACCCTTACCTTATCCCCATTACAACCTTGAAAAGCCCTCATAATGTTTGCATTTGTACACTAAATATTTGTTGATTGGTTAGATGAAGAAAAAAGTTTTAGAAATCATGATTAGAGGAGACTTGAGTGGCTGAAGTCTAAACACTTGAGCGATTAGAGTGCATATACACATCTGGTGAGGGTTCAATTGTTCAATTCCATATGTCCATATTTGATCATTGCTTATCTTGCAAGTTTGTGAATTCTTTTGCATAACTCAACTCAATTGTGAATGTGCTTTGATATGATTGAATTAGCCCTTGATTGTGCATATATGATTTCTTAGAAATTTAACTCACTTTGACCACATATATGCTTATATATATATAAATAGATAATAGTAGAAGTATTTTACATTTAGTTGCATTCATATAGATAGGTTGCATTCCATAATTCTACCATCCCTCTTCACCCCTTTTTAGCTTCTCTTGAACTTAGCATGAGGACATGCTAATGTTTAAGTGTGGGGAGATTGATAAACCACTTTTTTATGGTTTATTTTGTATTGAATTGAGTGGATTTTATCAATTATTCTCACACTTATCCATATAAATTACATGTTTTACATTTTCCTTCCTAATTTTGTGCTATGATTGAAAACATGCTTCTTTGACCTTAAATTACTAATTTTTAATCCTCCTTTATTATCATTTGATGCCGTGATATGTATGTTAAGTGTTTCCGGAGTTTATAGGGCAGGAATGGCTTGGAGGATGGAAAGGAAGCACGCAAAAGTGGAAGGAACACACGAAAGTGTAGTTTTGAGAAGCTAGCAGCGACGCGCACGCGTGGACGACGCGTATGCGTGACTACTGTGGGAGACAAGCGACGTGTACACGTGAATGACGCATACGCGTGACCAGGATTTTGTCAAGCGACGCGTACGCGTGGGCGACACGTACGCGTGACAGAGCGTCACGTGCTGCAATTTGCAAAAAACACGGGGGGCGATTTCTGGGCTCCTTTTTGACCCCGTTTCAGGTCCGAAAATCCAGATTAGAGGCTGTAGAGTGGAGCTGGAGGGGGAATCAATCATACAACATTAGTTAGGTTTTAGATGTAGTTTTCTAGAGAGAGATAGGCTCTCTCCTCTCTCTAGGTTTTAGGGTTTTTAGCTTTAGTTCTTCTAAATTTCAGATTTCTATTATACTTTAATTAGCTCTCTTATACTTTTATTTGTCCTAGTACTTTAGTTTATCTATCTTCTCTTGTTGATTTATGTACTCTCCAATTTAGTTTATCAACTCTTGATGTTAGATTCAATTTCCATATTAATGCAATTTGAGGTTTTCATGTTTATGAGTGTTTTCTTTAATTTGTTGATATTGTTTCCTCCTGCTTTGGTTAGTTTTAGATTTTTCTATGTCTTGTTAGTTTCTATGTTTTTATGTTATACCTTCCAAGTGTTTGATAAAATGCTTGGTTGGATTTTAAATTAGGTTTTTACGTTCTTAACTTGGATTGATCAATTAGAGACTCTTGATTTATCAAAATTCTTTTGTTGATTGGTGATTGAAACTTGCTAGTTGGCTTAGGCTTCACTAAATCTAGTCTTTGATTAGGACTTGTGAACTTAAGTTGATTTTTCTTCACTTGACTTTCCTCCATTGTTAGAGGTTGACTAAGTGAAACCAAAAGGTAATTACCATCACAATTGATGATGATAATAAGGATAGGAATTCCAATTCACAATCCTCGTTAGGACTGTTTCTTAGTTGTTATTTTATTCCTTGTTATTTACGTTACTTTCCTCTTATCACAAAACCCAAAAATATACTTTCTCATAACCAATAATAACTACACTTTTCTGCAATTCCTTAGGAGACGACCCGAGGTTTAAATACTTCGGTTGATTTTTATTGGGTTTGCTTTAGTGACAAACAAATTAAATTTTGATTGAGGATAATTTGTCGGTTTAGAACTATACTTGCAACGCGAATTTTTGTGAAAATCTTTACCGACAATTTTCCTCTGTCAACAGGACCGGTTGATTCTTGTGTGTTTTCTTCTCTATGATTGTAATCTTTGGTTTGTTCCATTCTATATGTCCATTATTTAGTGTATATTCATGCATTTATGTGATTGAGGCCATCATTTGATTATAGCTCAATTGACCCAAATAGCCTACCATTTCATTTACCTTTGTTTGCCACTTTGAGCCTTTTTAACCCCCTTTTATTCTTTATATTACCACATCACTAGCCTTAAACAGAAAAACAATTATTTGTCCTATTTGAATCTTTGGTTAACTTAAGATAGTGAGTGTGTGTGTTAATTAAGTGTGGAAAAATGTGAGAACTTTGGTTGATGAGAATGTGTTTTGTTTTTATTGAGAAATATTGAGAATTTGGGTGTGTACTCATGTGAAAGTATAGAAACCATATGCATTGATGTCCTTTGTATAAATAATAATTTCATAAAAAAAATAAAAAAAGAAAAAAAAGAAAAGAAAAGAAAAAGAAATAATGAATAGGGTACAAAATTACGCCAATGTGAAGTTCAATAAGAAGATCAATGCATATGTGATGGAATTGGAATTGATACATGAGTGTGTGTATATATGTAAAAGTGAGATTTTGGGTAGCTAAGCTTGATTTTAGAATTGTATAGAGTGTGTGTATGTGTTAGGCGAGAACTTAGGTTAGTGAAAGATTCAAATGATAGCTCACTTTGCCACACATATATCTTCACCCTTACCTTGCCCCATTACAACCTTGAAAAGCCCTCATGATATTTGCATATGTACACTAAATATTTGTTGATTGGTTAGATGAAGAAGAAAATTTAGAAAGCATGATTAGAGGAGATTTGAGTGGATTAGCCCTAAACACTTGAGCAACTAGAGTGCATATACACATCTGGTGAGGGTTCAATTGCTCAATTCCATATGTCCATCTTTGATCATTGCTTATCTTGCAAGTTTGTGAACTCTTCACACACACACACACACACACACACACACACATATAGTAATTAGAATAGCTAGATACTTGTGGGTAGCTTGCATTTAGATAATTTGCATTGAATAAATTCATTACCCTTTTGTCTTTCTTGAATTTAGCATGAGGACATGCTTGGTTAAGTGTGTGGAGGTTGATAAACCCCATTTTTAGGGTTTATCTTGTGTTGAATTTAGAGGATTTTACTAACTTTTCTCACATTTATTCATTAAAATAGCATGGTTTTTTAATTCTCCCTAAATTGTGCTTAATGGTTAAAAACATGCTTTTTTAGGCTTTAAAATTGATAAATTTAATTCACTTTGATTCCACTCGATACCTCGATATGTTTGTTAGTGATTTTAGGGTTAAGAGGCAAGACATGAATCAAAGGAGTGCAGAGAAAAGCATGCAATGTAGAGAATTAATGGAAAATAAGGATTTGGAAGATTCAAGGCGATGCGTACGCGTGAGCGACGCGTACGCGTGAAGAAGAAACTCGTCCAGCCGACGCGTACGCATACGCGTGACAAGCGGCACGTGATCTCATTAAAGGCAACACGCTGGGGGAAATTTCTGAGCTTGCTAAGGCCAAAATAACTCAATTATAAAATATTTGAGGTAGAAATCAAGAATGGGCAGGGGGGCGGGAGCAATTAGGGTAGCTTAGGACCATGTTTTAGGGTAGTTTTCTAGAGAGAGAAGCTCCCTCTTCTCTTTAGAATTAGGGTTTTTAGGTTGATTTTCCTCTTAGATTTAGGTTTTGATTCTTGTTTTGATATAGTTTCTTTTACTTTTCCTTGTTCTAACACTTTAATTCTCTTAGTTTTACTTGTTAATTTCTCTTTTACGTCACTTTTAGTTTTATGAACAGTCTTGGTACTTTCAATTTCCTTTAATGCAATTTTTTAATGCTTGTTTGGGTTATTGTTGTTATTTTCTTGCATTGGGTAGTTGTAGAATTTATTGTTCCTTGCAATTTTACAATGCTTTCTTTTTATGCCTTCCAAGTATTTGACAAAATGCTTGGTTGGACTTTAGAGTAGATTTTGAGCATTCTTGGCTTGGAAAGAGAAATTAGCTGCTCTTGAGTCATTAATATCCAATTCAGATTGATGATCTAGAGTGATTAGTTAGTCTTGTATCCATTAACATTACTTATGGATTAGGATTAACAAGGCTTATTTGACTTTTTTCCAATGTGGAGATAACGAAATAGGATTAGCTCTTGATAATTATTGTCTTATGATTAATGACTAGGATAGAAAACCTAGATTCTCAATCCTTGCCATGAATGCCTCTTTTTAGTAATTGTCATTTTTAGTCACTTGATTTACTTTTCTTGTCATTTAATTTCTTGTCTTATCATCAACCCAACCCCGTGAAACTCATAACCAATAATTGAGCACTCGATTGCAATTCTTAGGGAGAACGACCCAGGAGTAATACTCTCGATTATTTTTATTGGGTTGAACTTGTGACAACCAAATTAAACTTTGATAGAAGGTTGTTTGTCGGTTTGGACTACACTTGCACCGTGATTATTTTTGTGAAAATTTCTAGACCGACAAAAACTCATATATCACTTAACATTTTCACATCGGCACCATAACTATTTACTTTTCGTCACCCTCTCATGACCTTTTAATCATTTCATAAATCACACGTGCCATGTTCTCTTTTCTCCTTCTTTCTTCATCTTAACAAACTGAACTCTAATCCTAACTTTAAACAAAATCTCTCCTTAAAAGATTGAATTTAAAACATTATACTTTTCTTAATAAATTGAATAAAAAAGGCTCTTTCCATAATAAATCAAAATCAAATAATATTCTTAAATCAAATTTGCTTTTAAATAACGCTTTAAATAAAGTCTTAGAGTTTTATAAAAATTTGGCAGCATTTCCTCCAAAATTCGGACTATGCCACCCTTCCAGGGTCCCTACCAAACTATTTTCAATTCTAAAAAATCATTGATAAATCCAATAAACCATATCCATTATCAAAGCATTTATAAATCTGAAAGCTAACTAATTTCAATATTAAATTATTTTCAACTCTGCATTTGTTACCAATAAATCAACCAACACTTTCTCAAACTCTTTCCAACAGTTTTAAACCCAAGTCATTCCTTACTTTAGAAATATAAATCAAACCTTTCAATATTAAACCATTTTCTTGATATGTGTAAATATGTAAACCTATTCTTTTCTCAACATAGAAACATTTCTCAAAATATGATTATAAGTCAGATTTTCAAATCAAAATCACCTTTTTGTATATCTTTATAAAAACTCAGACAGGACCTCCCTTAACATTCGAATTCACAACCCTTACGGGCTCCTTCATTCTCTCAACAATTCACTAATCTGATTCCACAAACATCAATACAGCATGATTCTTAATAATCAACCTACTTTAACTCAATTTAATAACCAACAGTCCACTTCGGCATTCAATACCACAATATCCAAATTGAATTAGCATAATCAACAAACAACAATTCCCAAATCATTGCAACAGTACTCACTATTATCAAACAAATCTCAAATCAATAACCAAACTAAGAAATTAACATGACTAGAAATTCCAGCAACATTCACAGCCTCAATCCAAACTTAATTGATATCTCAGTTTAACAAACAACACCAATTGAACACCATTCACAACCACAATTCAACAAATTCACATCAACTAGTAATACTAAACTCTCGTAAATTATTTGCAATTACTCAATAAGCTTTTTAGGCATTCTTAAATTAAAACATTTAATTTTAAAAATAAACCCCCTACCTCAGTTAGTCGAACCAATGCGTTATAGAAAACCTTTTACCTTTGGCCCAGAAATGGCGTCAACTCCGACTATGTTCTGTAGCAGTAACAGTCACAAGGGCACCAGCTAACAACAATAACTCAATCCTGACATAAAATAGTCGCGCAAAACTCAATAATCCATAACAAAATAGTGACAAAGAGAGATTTTCTGAGAAAAAGAGGCTTACTGGACCACTAGGAAGGAAGAACAAGGATAGCAGCACCTTTGGCGTACTCCTCGGTGACCACGATGCCATTTTCCGGTAGCCAGGCACGATGGTGCAGCCTTCTCCTCATCAGACGAGTTTTCCTCCTCACTGTTTGCGTTTTGCTTGTCCATGACAGCAACGTTCCTCGCGACTCCCTCTCCTTTGGTGACAACGAAGCAAGGTAACGGCAACTGGACTCGAATGGCGATGGCTGAAAGTGGCGGCGGCGACATGCATTGGCGGTGAGATGGTAACAACAGCAGTAGAAGCAGCTCAGCGGTGGTGTGGAGCGCGGCGACGGCGATGGAAGCTTCATTGAC
>NC_029786.2:47062398-47077952 GCF_000816755.2 Arachis ipaensis
GGTTTCCGGTTTCCCTTCTTGGCGACTCAGCTCCCCTCTCCTTCTCTCTTCTTCCTCAGATCCCTTGCTCTCTTTCTTTTCCCCATTTCTCCTTCCTTCTCCATCTTCGTTCTTCTCTGTTTCCCCCTCACTTCTCTTTTCTTTTTTTCTATTTTTCTACTGCTGCTGCCGCCATGTGTTTGGTAGAAGAATGGAAACTTAGGCGGCTAGGGTTAGGTTAGTAGGGGTGATGAGATATTTTGGAGGAAATATAATCTCTCCCAAAACACCCAAAACTAACCGGCAAGTGTACCGGGTCGTATCAAGTAATAAAAACTCGCGGGAGTGAGGTCGATCCCACAGGGATTGAAGGATTGAGCAATTTTAGTTTNTGCTCCAAGGTTCTTTCAATTAAGATGGATTGAGGAACACTTGTAAAGTGCAGTGAGTGAAGTGATCAAGTATCAGTGGGGTGAGCCTTCAACTTTTCTCCAAGCTTTCTTCACCTATCATTAATCAACCAAACTCATCAAAGCTATGCTCAAAATCATGAGATATTCATTCTTTCATAATATGGAACAAATATAGCATAAAATCTCATGAAATGGCATAAATTCATATATGGTTGGTTCAATCAAGGGAAACATGAAAAGACTAGCTAAAATAGGCTAGGATGACTTGTCATCAAGGGGTTAGGGTTTTAATTTGGGGATTAGGATTTTGTGTATGAAATTGGGGATTTCGGGTAATTTAGAAATTTTAATAATATTAAAGGGTAATATAGTAATTGAAAACTAATTTTGAATCTAATAATAATATCTATAAAATTATCATTTAATCATCAATTTACAAATTATTTTCAACTCAATACTCTAATTCAATATTTGGAGATAATCAAATTAATTTTCTTTAAATTATAAAATAGTGCTAAAAATATAATTATTCAAATTAAAGCATATAAAATTCTTATTATCATTCAATTACTAAAGTTTTAAATCATATATAAGAAATTACTTAATTTATATATAAAATCTCTTAAAAATATAATCTCAATTAAATATAATAAATTATAAATAAATTTCTTATTTAATTTTTTAAAAATTCGGGGTCTTACATCCTACCCCACTTATAAATATCATTATCGCCAAATTTCGTCAATTATATAACACTTCTCAATCATAATCACTATAATATTTATTCCTATTTATTCATTCAATATCATTATGTCCAAATTTCGTCAATTATATAACACTTCTCAATCATAATTTATCATATTTCAAGCTTACTTCTCCTCTAAGTTACCACCTTTCCTAACTTTACCTCATCACTAAGCATACAACTAAGGTTTAGGAGCTAAAAGAGTAAAAATAGAGATTTAGAGGTTCGAAATTAGGTTGTAAAATATAAAATTCACTTTGCTAAAAACAAGGGTCCCATGTAGGCATGGGCCATGCGTACGCGTGGGTGCATTTTTCCTTGCTCGTGTACGTGAGACACCAAACCCAAAGGGAATGGCCGCATCGCGTGCAGATGGTCTTGTACGTGAATTCTGCTAGGTGGCAAATTGGCTAAGTGCTGCAGAATTTTAGTTTTGCATACCAAACTTCCGACACACACATAATTTTTTCATTTTAAAATATTTTTTATCCGTTCTTTGAACGGTGTAAACTTCACCGACCCAATTTTTATATGAGATAAGTTTGAAAATGTTTGGGGGTCCGGAAGCCAAGTTATGACTCGCCAAAGTTCAGCTAAAATTTAACTTTTCACAAAAATTCCCAAAGATTGCTAAACCTCAATTTTCACTACAATATAATTTCAACCCTTTTTAAAATTTACCAAACCATATCAGATTGATGAATCCACATTTCGTGGTATTTATTTGCTCTAATTGGGTGAATTTCATCAACTTTCCTTGCATTTATTCAATGAAATAACATGGTTTTGTAAATTCTCCCTAAATTGTGTGCGTACGCACAACTATGTGTGCGTACGCACAACTATGTGTGCGTACGCATAGGTGGAAGCGTGCAGTCGTGCGTATGCACAACTCTCTGTGCGTACGCGCAAGTGGAAAAATAAGCAAGTGTGTGTACGGACAGGTGTCAGCACGTGACCTCATTTGGTGACAGCGAATTTTGGGCCTCTAGAACCCAATCCAACTCATTTCTGAAGCTATTTCAACCCTAATTCAAGAGGAGGCAAGAGGAGGGCACTTAGGTTTAGCTTTAGTAACATGTTTTAGGTTATTCTAGAGAGAGAAGTCCTCTCTTTTCTCTAGAATTAGGATAGATTTAGTTAATTTTCTCTTAGATTGATGCTTTAATTCTTGTCTTGATTTAGTTTCTTTACTATTTCTTCTTCTAGCTTCTTACTTCTTTTAATTTTACTTGTTATTCCTTTTATTTGGTTATTTTATTGTAATGAACTCTTGTTAATTTGAATTTCTATTAATGCAATTTCATGTTTCTTTGTTTATTGTTATTTAATTGAGTTATTATTATTTCCTTGCTTTTGGTAGCTTTAGAATTTATTACTATTGCAATTTAATATGCTTTTATTTTATGCACACCAAGTGTTTGATAAAATGCTTGGCTTAGTTTTAGCTTAGTTTTTTCTCACTCTTGGCTTGGAATTGAGGACTTTGGTGACCTTGAGTTATTGATGTCCATTCTTGATTGATATATTAGGGTAGTTAATTAATTTGGTTTCCATTGACGCTAGTCTTTCACTAAGTTAATTAGTGAGGTTAACTAGGACTTATGGATTGAGATTAATTATGCCTATTTGACTTATCCTCGATGTTAGGGTTGTGATGATGGAATTTTGTATCTCTACAAACTTCCTTTGGCAAGTATGCCAAATTTTCGTCAAGTAAAAGCTCACAATAGAGTGAGGTCAAATCCCATAGAGATTAATGGATTAAGCAAGCAATAGTTGATTGATTATTCTAGTTAGACAAGCATAATTGAGAGATAATCAACAAGAAATATAAATGACATGAAAGTAAAGGGAAACAATAAAGTGCAAGAAAGTAAATGGCAAGAAAAGTAAAGTACAAGAAAGTAAAATGCAAGAAAGTAAATGACTATAAAGTAAATATAAGAAATAAAAATAAAATGAACATTGGGATAGAGAGATATTGAATTCTCCGGACCAATTACTTTGATCTCATCTTCAATCATGCAACTCATTGATCTCTTGGCAATAATGAGTGATTGAATCCCAATTCCTTGGCAATTTAATCTCTCTAATCTTTGAACAATTGCCAATTCATTGATCTAATTGCTCATGAAAAGAGATGAAGCTTGGTCCCTATGCCACACACCTTCATAGATCCAAGTATTGGAAGGATTACATGTCACTATATCCGACCAACCCTAAACCTAATCCAATGTGAGAAAGATTTCAAGCATGGTTCTATGAATCCTTTTCCAAGGTAATCACAAAGCCCAAGTACATTCAATTTCTTTCCCAAGACAATTGAATGCTTGAATGAAGAACGAAATCTTTCTAGTAAATCAAAGAGAGATGAAGAGAAGAAGAAGAATAAAAACAAATTAATCTATTGAAAAATAATAGATCTCTCTTTCCCAATGGAAAGAGTTAGTAATTCATAACTAAAATATTTACAAAGTAAGAAAGAAATAGAAGAGAAGAGTAGTGTGAGTGAGAGGGTTCGAAGACCCTTCCCAGTGGTGTGTACTCCTCTCTGAAGTGTGAAACTAATATCTATTTATAAGTTAGCCTAAATTACAAATTGAAATGAAATTGAAAACAAAGTACAATCAAATGAAAATTAGCTAATTCTAGGTGATTCTTGTGACCTTGATTGGTTGATAATTGTGGGCTTGCTTGCTTAAACTTTGAAGTGGACTTGAGTGAGAGAAGTGCATCAGATTGAGGTCCAGAGTGGCTTGGCGTTGCTGCTGGTGTTAGTCACACTAACGCTATGACTTGCTCCCAAGTTGGTGCTTTTGGGGTTTAAAGATGCCTATTGTTTGTGCTCCAATTTCATGCCCACTATAGACTATTATATATCGTTGGAAAGCTCTGAATGTAAGATTTCTAACGCAACTAGAATAACCTAAATCGGACACTGTAACTCAAGTTATGCTCCTTTGAAGGGGATAAGGTCGCTGGCGTTGTTGCTGGCGTTAGTGTGCTTAACGCTGCCACTAACGCCAGCATTAAGATCATTAATAACGCCAGGTTCTGAAGATCAAACTTAATGTTCACCCCATACTATTATATATTTTTGGAAAGCTCTGAATGTCTACTTTCTAATGTATTTAGAAGAGAATCATTTGGAGCTTTGCAGCTCAAGTTATACTCCTTGGAAGGGGAAGAGGTCAGCTGGCCTTACTACAGGTTGATACCATGTTCATCTTTGCACTTTTGGGGCAGGTTTTCTCCTTCAAATTTAGTGTCCACCATGTAGTGCCGTATGTTCTTAGTAAGCTCTAGATTCCTAATTTTTAATGCCACTAGAATCACCTCATTTGGAGCTTTTTGGCTCAAGTTATTCTTGTTTGAAGAAGAGATGGTCAGGCTGCCAGGTGCTCACGTTAGTGCCTACGTTAGTGGCACTAACTTGGCCACTAATGTAGGTCTTCCTGGTGTAATGACCCAATTTTCAGTATGTCTAGATCATACCGAAAACTGAGTGCTACTAATTTGTCTTCCTAATTATTATCTATTATTTATCATATGAGCCTAATTTGTTGTTGAAGTGTTGTTATTTTGCAGGGTAAATTTTTTTTAAAACATTTAAGTTGTCAGGCATGAACATACATAGATGATATCATAAGTAACAACAAGATAAGCAGTCAAAAGTAAACACACATTTATATAAATTCATACATCTCAAACAACTGACATCATTCAGTCATCCAGCCTTTATTAGATCATAGATCTTTAGTTAGAACACCCCTAGATATAGCTATATATATATATACATATAACATCCCATGCCCTGACCTGTTCAAGGAGTCCATAAGCTGGCGCCCAGGCTAGCCTAGACACTTCACTCACCTAGTCCCTCTAAACTACTAATGTGAGGGAAAGTACATTCTAGGTCTTCAAAACTCAAGTCAGGTAGATCGTCATCAGCGAACTACGGAAGGGTACTCATGCTTCCATCTGAAGGGAGAAGGGAGAGAGAAGGGGTAAGAACTGGGGAGTTCTTAGTAAGATCGGGGTTATTAGTTACGTTCATTAATTCTGTGTTGCTTAGTAGATAAATAGCAGAATACCGAAAAGGAGTAAACAAAAGAAACATATAAATAGAGAAAACAGAAAGCAAAACACAAATAAAAGAATACAAGAAAACAAAACACAGACACAGAGAATAGAATGAAAACAAAGAAAGCACACATTCAAACAACAATTATAACAGAGGAAATGCGAAACCAAGTATGATGCATGTCTAGCCCTAGTGCAGGTAATGAGCTCATTTTTCAGTTACATACCCGCTCCCGACGTTACCCGGAGTCCTTTGACCAGGTAAGGCTTTCCTGTTGGCAACACCCGTCGCAAGAGTCTGTTGACTTGCAGGGTGGCACTAGCAACCCGCTGCAAGAGTCCTTCGACTTGTAGGACGGAGCTAGTCTTCCCAACACACTCACTGTAAGAGTCCTTTGACTTACAGAAGCATATGCTAGTTGTGTTTTCTTGATACCTCTGTAAGTGTCCTCTGACTTACAGAATAGCACTATAGCTAAGTATCCCAGGAAAACGTTCTCAGTGGTCGCACCACCATTTATCTGACTGCCTCTGCAGCAGATTCTTACATAACCGTTCTCAAGAATCGCCCGAAGGCTCATAAGTCACATATAACCATACTTTCCATCACTTAGAAATCATCCTTTTTCATCTTTCCACAATCATAAGTCAAGCATCACAGTGATCTAATTTCACAATTCTCTATATACATCACAACATCACAACAGCACACTGCTATATAGTTCTTAACTCCCTTTCTTTCTAACATGTTTGCAACTTTTTAGAACTTGTTTCATTACCTTACATTCTTCGATATCTTATCTTATACCTTCACTTAGGTGTTTAATAAAGAAAATTAGGGAGTTATAGACTTAAAACTGCCATCCTGAGACTTTTAGGAAAAACTGTCTTTTTATCAATATTTTATTATTATTAATAAAATAATATTATTAATAAAATAATATTAACAATAAAATAATATTTTAATATTTTAATATTAAAAAAATAATATTTTATTCAACTTTCAAAAATTGCATTTTGACCCCTGAACTTTTTGGAAATTGCATTTTGACCCCTTAACTTTTAATATTTGCAGTCGGGCCCCTTAACTTTTTTTTAATTAAGTTTCAACCCCAAACTTTTTAATAATTACAGTTTGACCTCAAAATCATCAAATAAACGTTTTCACATCCTTCCAAAAACCAAAAACATTTTTCCAAAAGTTCATAAAATTTTAGCTTGATTTTCAACCAGTTTTTCAAACTTTTCGGTAACTGATTTTTACCTGATTTTGACCAAACCAAAGAGCAACGTTTCAGCCATCAAATACACATAAAAAACACATCAAATATCATGAATTTCATGGCTGAAAAGCCACGTTTTCCAGCAGCAACAACAACAACTTCAGAACCATCAAAAACATGGTTTTCAAGCATTAAACAATAAGATCTCATGATCAAACCATCACACAAACACTCAAAATCAAGCCTCAAGCAACAAGATCTGATTTAAAACTTCAAGAACACAACCAATCATTGATTAATTTACCAAACCTTACCTCCTTTGCTGCTACCAAAAGTTGAGCCAAAAAAAGCTTCCAAAAGCACTTTTACGCCTATTTTAACATCAAAAACAACTTTAGAACCATATGAACCGTGAAGGCTGAAGCTTCATGATGATAAAAAGAAGGTTATTCTCACCTTAAAGCAGCTAGAAATCACGTTTACTTAGAGCCTATGGTGGTTGAACAAGAGATCCTAAGAGAAAACATGAAGAAAACATCATCAGCTTGAGTTTCCACCATGGCTAAAACTTCAAGGAGGAGGAGCAGCCATCATACCTTGATTTACTCTTTGAAGTTTGGCATAGAAATGAAAAGGAGGAAGAGATGAACACTTTGGTCGGATTAGATTTTTGATAGGAGTTTTAGTTTGAGAAAGAACGGAGGTTGAAGCTCAAGTGTTCATGGAAGTTCTCTTGGTTTTCTCCCATGGAATTCTAGCTTGTTTAGGAAGAAAAATGATAGTAATGATGATGCCTAGGAGACCTTGGGTTAGGATAAGCATTATCCTAAAGTTTGGTGTAAAAATATCTCAAGAAAGGATAATTACTAAAGCTAGATGTATTAGAATACAAGTGTTTCTTACTTTTTCCTTAAGAAAGCTTTGCTTGGAGAGAAAGAAAGGAAACATGTGGTGGCTAACTCTGGGAGAGCCACGTGTCACTGGGTACTGACTCATCAGAGTTTAATAATAAAATATCATTCTGGAGATAATTACTAAAACTAGATACATCATATTACACTACTAAAGGATAAGCATGAGCTTTACTAGTATAAATGATACTAGTAACATGATAATCATGAGAATAAAAGATATATGATGAAGCATTAGCATTGCTAAGTTCATCTAAGAATGCCGGTATTATCCATTACCGGTAGATTTCTAGCTCAGTTATTATATTACTAAACATAGATGAACATTAACCACAGCAAAGGAAATAATAATATAATATTTCAAATAAAATAATAATATATGAATATTATATTAATATAATTTTTCTCTCGAAATTTGAGACCAGCTCGTCACATAGAGACTAACCACGGAAATCAGAATTTTAAAATTCGGACTCAAAGTGGCTCAAAAACGTAACTTTTCATGATGTGCTTACTTAGATCAGGAGAGTTGTCTGGTGCAGTCAAGCTGATACTCAGCAGCTTGATGACATAGCACCTGTGCAACAGAGGTGCTTATATGCACTAAAATTCCTAAAAATTCCATAAAATTTCCTTTTGATCCCGAAAAACCGCTGTTTCTTCGACGCTAATAGCTAGGCTGTTACATTCTACCCTCCTAAAAGAAAATTTTGCCCTCAAAATTTCAGCCACATGTAAGAATCCATCTACATACGATCAATTTCCTTCAAGACATCCTGACGAAGAGATCGGTCCGTTCCTTACAGCATCCAAATCTCACTTAGCCATAGCCATGTCTCCTAACAACTATGAGAATAGCTGTTCCTCAAAAGAATTCATCATTTGGAAACTCGATTAAACAATGCCTATTCAGAGTCATTGAGGTCTTATCCGCACCAAACAATCAACATCAAGGTGATCAATCTTAATATCTCAAGTTAAGCACAAACATTTCCAAAATGAGCACTCATAGACATTCATGCTGAATGTATCTTTAAAATGCCCTAACGGCATGAGACACACAAGCAGAGTATGCAGTAAAGCATAGTCAGTCCACTCCCCAGGCTCTACTGGGAACAAACTGCTCTGATACCAAATTGTAACGACCCAATTTTCAGTACGTCTAGATCATACCGGAAACTGAGTGCTACTAATTTGTCTTCCTAATCATTATCTATTATTTATCATATGAGCCTGATTCGTTGTTGAAGTGTTGTTATTTTGCGGGGTAAATTTTTTTTTTTTAAAACATTTAAGTTGTCAGGCATGAACATACATAGATGATATCATAAGTAACAACAAGATAAGCAGTCAAAAGTAAACACACATTTATATAAATTCATACATCTCAAACAACTGACATCATTCAGTCATCCAGCCTTTATTAGATCATAGATCTTTAGTTAGAACACCCCTAGATATAGCTATATAATAACCTTATACATATATATATACATACAACATCCTAGGCCCTGACCTGTTCAAGGAGTCCATAAGTTGGCGCCCAGGCTAGCCTAGACTCTTCACTCACCTAGTCCCTCTAAACTACTAATGTGAGGGAAAGTACATTCTAGGTCTTGAAAACTCAAGTCAGGTAGAGCATCATCAGTGAACTACGGTAGGGTACTCATGCTTCCATCTGAAGGGAGAAGGGAGAGAGAAGGGGTAAGAACTGAGGAGTTCTTAGTAAGGTCGTTATTAGTTACGTTCATTAATTCTGTGTTGCTTAGCAGATAAATAGCAGAATACCGAGAAGTAGTAAACAAAAGAAACATATAAATAGAGAAAATAGAGAAAACAGAAAGCAAAACACAAACAAAAGAATACAAGAAAACAAAACACAGACACAGAGAATAGAATGAAAACAAAGAAAGCACACATTCAAACAACAATCATAACAGAGGAAATGCGCAACCAAGTATGATGCATGTCTAGCCCTAGTGCAGGTAATGAGCTCATTTGTCAGTTACATACCCGCTCTCGACGTTACCCGGAGTCCTTTGACCAGGTAAGGCTTTCCTGTTGGCAACACCCGTCGCAAGAGTCCTTTGATTTGCAGGGTGGCACTAGCAACCCGCTACAAGAGTCCTTCGACTTGCAGGACGGAGCTAGTCTTCCCAACACACTCACTGTAAGAGTCCTTTGACTTACAGGAGCACACACACACTCACTGTAAGAGTCCATTGACTTACAGGAGCATATGCTAGTTATGTTTTCTCGATACCTCTGTAAGAGTCCTCTGACTTACAGAATAGCACTATAGCTAAGTATCCCAGGAAAGCGTTCTCAGTGGTCGTACCACCATTTATCTGACTGCCTCTCTGCAGCAGATTCTTACATAGCCGTTCTCAAGCATCGCTCGAAGGCTCATAAGTCACATATAACCATACTTTCCATCACTTAGAAATCATCCTTTTTCATCTTTCCACAATCATAAGTCAAGCATCACAGTGATATCATTTCACAATTCTCTGTATACATCACAACATCACAACAGCACACTGCTATATAGTTCTTAACTCCCTTTCTTTGTAACATGTTTGCAAGTTTTTATAACTTGTTTCATTACCTTACATTCTTCGATATCTTATCTTATACCTTCACTTATGTGTTTAATAAAGAGAATTAGGGAGTTATAGACTCAAAACTGCCATCCTGAGACTTAGAAAAAACTGTCTTAATTTTATTCAACTTTCGAAAATTGTATTTTGACCCCTGAACTTTTTAGAAATTGTATTTTGACCCCTTAACTTTTAATATTTGCACTTGGGCCCTTTAACTTTTCTTTAATTAACTTTCAACCCCAAACTTTTTAATAATTACATTTTGACCTCAAAATCATCAAATAAACATTTCCACATCCTTCCAAAAACCAAAAACATTTTTCCAAAAGTTCATCAAATTTTAGCTTGATTTTTAACCAGTTTTTCAAACTTTTCGGTAACCGATTTTTACCTGATTTTGACCAAACCAAAGAGCAACATTTCAGCCATCTAATACACATCAAAAACACATCAAATATAATGAATTTCATGGCTGGAAAGCCACGTTTTCCATCAGCAACAACAACAACTTCAGAACCATCAAAAACATGGTTTTCAAGCATTAAACAACAAGATCTCATGATCAAACCATCACACAAACACTCAAAATCAAGCCTCAAGCAACAAGATCTGATTTAACACTTCAAGAACACAACCAATCATTGATTAATTTACCAAACCTTACCTCCTTTGCTGCTGCCAAAAGTTGAGCCAAAAACAAGCTTCCAAAAGCATTTTTACGCCTATTTTAACATCAAAAACAACTTTAGAACCATATGAACCATGAAGGCTGAAGCTTCATGATGATGAAAAGAAGGTTATTCTCAGATTAAAGCAACTAGAAATCACGTTTACTTGGAGCCTATGGTGGTTGAACAAGAGATCCTAAGAGAAAACATGAAGAAAACATCATCAGCTTGAGTTTCCACCATGGCTGAAACTTCAAGGAGGAGGAGCAGCCATCATACCTTGATTTAATCTTTGAATATTGGCATAAAAATAAAGAGGAGGAAGAGATGAACACTTTGGTTGGATTAAATTTTTGATAGGGTTTTAGTTTGAGAAAGAATGGAGGTTGAAGCTCAGGTGTTCATTGAAGTTCTCTTGGTTTTCTCTCATGGAATTCTAGCTTGTTTAGGAAGAAAAATGATAGTAATGATGATGCCTAGGAAACCATGGGTTAGGATAAGCATTATGCTAAAGTTTGGTGTAACAATATCTCAAGAAAGGATAATTACTAAAGCTAGATATATTAGAATACAAGTGTTTCTTACTTTTTCCTTAAGAAAGCTTTGCTTGTAGAGAAAGAAAGGAAACATGTGGTGGCTAACTGGTGCACGAAAATTACTTCACACTATGTAATTCCGCACAACTAACCAGCAAGTGCACTGGGTCGTCCAAGTAATACCTTACGTGAGTAAGGGTCGATCCCACGGAGATTGTTGGCTTGAAGCAAGCTATGGTTATCTTGCAACTCTTAGTCAGGATATTAATTAGTGGTTATCAATTGACTTGCAAATGAACAAGAGAGCATGAATTAAAGGTTACTTGTTATGCAGTAAAGGAGAATATGTTGGAGTTTTGGAGATGCTTTGCCTTTTGAATCTCTGCTTTCTCTCTATCTTCTTCTTCTTCACGCACGCACGTCCCTTCTATGCATCTCTAAAAGTTGTTTAAATACTCAACTAGTAACCTAGGTTTACAGAAAATGAGTAAACTATGATAGATGGTGCAGAAATCTACTTCTGGGGTCCACTTGGTGTGTGCTGGGGCTGAAACTAAAGCTTCTCACATGCATAGGGCTGTTTTGGGCGTTCAACGCCAGCTTTGGATCCATTTCTGGCGTTGAACTCCAACTTTTGACTTGTTTCTGGCGCTGGACGCCAGACTGCAGCATGGAACTGGCATTGAACGCCAGTTTACATCGTCTATCCTTGAGCAAAGTATGGACTATTATATATTGCTGGAAAGCCCTGGATGTCTACTTTCCAACGCAATTAGAAGCGCGCCATTTGGAATTTTGTAGCTCCAGAAATTCCATTTTGAGTGCAGAGACGTCAGAATCCAACAGCATCAGCAGTCCTTTTTCAGCCTGAATCAGATTTTTGCTCAGCTCCGTCAATTTCAGCCAGAAAATACCTGAAATTACAGAAAAATACACAAACTCATAGTAAAGTCCAGAAATATGAATTTTGCCTAGAAACTAATGAGAATAAACTAAAAACTAACTAAAATATACTAAAATCTATATGAAATTAACCCCAAAAAGCGTATAAAATACCCGCTCATCATAACACCAAACTTAAACTGTTGCTTGTCCTCAAGCAACTAGATAAATAAAATAGAATACAAATAATTTAAGAAGCAATAATATCTCAGAGTTTTTGAGTGAAGCTCAGGTTCTAATTAGATGAGCGGGACTAGTAGCTTTTTGCTTCTGAACTGTTTTGACATCTCACTTTATCCATTGAAGCTCAGAGTGATTGGCATCTATAGGAACTCAGAATTCAGATAGTAATATTGATTCTCCTAGTTCAGTATGTTGATTCTTGAACACAGCTACTTCATGAGTCTTGGCCGTGGCCCTAAGCACTTTGTTTTCCAGTATTACCACCGGATACATAAATGCCACAGACACATAATTGAGTCTTTCCTCTGACCAAGGTCCGATAGTCATAGATAGCAGATCTAGATAGTCTTTGCCTGTCTGTATGCCACATATTAGCATAAAACTCCTGGACCATATTCCTTCCCACTTTCGTTTCAGGATTGGCTAGGATCTCCCAGTTCCTGATTCGAATTTGCTCCTGAATCTCCGGATATTCGTCTTCTTTCAAATTGAATCTAACTTCTGGGATCACTGATCTTAGACCCATTATTTTGTAATAATGGTCTGAATGTTCTTTAGTTAAGAACTTCCCTTGATTCCAAAGTGGTTTTGGAACGCTTTCTTTCTTGCCTCTTGGAGTGGGTTATTTTCCTTTAGGAGCCATGATCTTAGTGATCACGGATAAGCACACCAAACTTAGAGGTTTGCTTGTCCTCAAGCAAAAAGAAAAGAAAGGAGAGGGAGAGAAGGAGAGCTAGGTACAATGGTAGATGGGAGGGGAGGGAGGCCGAACCCATATTTAAAGGGAGAGGGGTGTGGGTTTTCGAAAAATAGGGAGAAAGATAAGATAGAAGATATGATTTTTAGAAAAAAAATATGATAAGAAAAGATATGATTTAAAATTGAAAAGATATGAAAGATATTTGAAAAAGATAGATTTGGAATTTTGAAAAAGATAGTATGGATATTTGAAAAAGATATTGCTTAGTTGAAAAGATTTTTGAATGAAAAGAGAGAGATTTGTTTTGAAAATTTTGAAAAAGAGTTGAGTTGGATTGAAAAAAGGATTTGTGCTTATGGATTAAGATACATTTAATATTTTTAAAGAAGGGTTTTTAGA
Source organism: Arachis ipaensis (assembly GCF_000816755.2). Lineage (NCBI taxonomy): Eukaryota > Viridiplantae > Streptophyta > Magnoliopsida > Fabales > Fabaceae > Arachis > Arachis ipaensis. Next base: position 47,075,787 of record NC_029786.2, read on the forward strand.
AATTAGGGATTTTAGAAATCAGGGTTCTTAACATGTTTATGCAAGAAATCATGAATTGGAACATGAAAATTAGGATTAAGATGAAAAATATGAAAAAAAAACGAATTTACCTCCTCCCCACCATCCTGGCGTTTGAACGCCCAAACGCTGCATGGTTTGGGCGTTCAATGCCCAAATGCTGCTTCTCCTGGGCGTTCAACGCCCAGCTGCTGCTTATTTCTGGCGTTGAACGCCAGGAAGTCCTTTGTTACTGGGCGTTTTTCTGAACGCCCAGAACGCTGTAAATCTGGCGTTAAACGCCCAGAAAGAGCTTCTTTCTGGCGTTCTGTTGGGCGTTGAACGCCCAAAACAGACTTTTACTGGCGTTTTCTTGCCAGTGAGCTCTTTTTCTCTATTTTGCGTGCAGAATCCTTCTGTAACCCTGTGAACTTATACAATTGACTCTTTACCTTAGGATCAATGAACTTTATATAAATAAATAAAATCAAGAATAGGGCAAAATGCTTAGAGAAAGTGATGCCCCATGGCTGGGTTGCCTCCCAGCAAGCGCTTCTTTATTGTCTTTAGCTGGACCTTGCTGAGCTTTTAATCTAGCTTCAGCCTTGAGCACTCTTGCTCAACATTGCCTTCAAGATAGTGCTTGATTCTCTGTCCATTAACAATGAACTTCTTATCAGAATCAATATCTTGAAGCTCCACATAACCATATGGTGATACACTTGTAATCACATATGGTCCCCTCCACCGGGACTTCAGTTTCCCGGGGAATAGCCTGAGCCTAGATTTAAACAACAGAACCTTTTGTCCTGGTTCAAAGATTCTAGATGACAGCTTCCTGTCATGCCATTTTTTTTATTTTTCTTTATAAAGCTTGGCATTTTCAAAAGCAGTGAATCTGAATTCCTCTAGCTCATTTAGCTGGAGCAATCTTTTTTCTCCAGCTAATTTGGCATCAAAGTTTAGGAATCTGGTTGCCCAGTAGGCTTTATGTTCCAGTTCCACGAGCAGGTGACATGCCTTACCATACACAAGTTGGTATGGAGAGGTCCCTATAGGAGTCTTGAATGCTGTTCTGTATGCCCACAGAGCATCATCCAAGCTTCTTGCCCAATCTTTTCTACGGGTACTTACAGTCCATTCTAGAATTCTTTTTAGCTCTCTGTTAGAGACTTCAGCTTGTCCATTAGTCTGTGGATGATATGGAGTCGCCACCTTGTGGCGAATCCCATACCGGACCATGGCAAAGTAAAGCTGTTTGTTGCAGAAGTGAGTGCCCCCATCACTGATTAGTACTCTAGGGACCCCAAACCTGCTGAAGATATATTTCTGGAGGAACTTCAGCACTGTTTTAGTATCATTGGTGGGTGTGGCAATGGCCTCTACCCATTTTGATACATAGTCAACATCCACCAGAATATAAGTGTTTGAGTATGATGGTGGAAAAGGTCCCATGAAGTCAATTCCCCATACGTCAAACAACTCAATCTCCAAGATTCCTTGTTGAGGCATGGCGTAACCATGAGGCAGATTACCAGCTCTTTGGCAACTGTCACAGTTACGTACAAACTCTCGGGAATCTTTATAGAGTGTGGGCCAATAGAAGCCACATTGGAGGACCTTGGTGGCTGTTCGCTCACCTCCGAAATGGCTTCCATATTGTGATCCATGGCAATGCCATAGGATCCTCTGTGCTTCTTCTCTAGGCACACATCTCCGGATTATTCTATTTGCACATCTCTTAAAGAGATAGGGTTCATCCCACAAGTAGTACTTTGCATCAGTAATTAGTTTTTTCTTTTGTTGCCTGTTGTACTCTTTGGGTATGAACCTTGCAGCTTTATAGTTTGCAATGTCTGCAAACCATGGTGTTTTCTGAATGGCAAATAAATGCTCATCCGGAAAAGTCTCAGAGATCTCAGGAGAGGAGAGGGACGTCCCTTCTACTGGATCTATCCGGGACAGATGATCAGCCACTTGGTTCTCTGTCCCTTTTCTGTCTCTTATTTCTATATCAAACTCTTGCAGAAGCAACACCCATCTTATGAGCCTGGGTTTTGAATCCTGCTTTGTGAGTAGATATTTGAGAGCAGCATAGTCAGTATACACAATCACCTTTCATCCTACCAAGTATGATCTAAACTTGTCAATGGCATAAACCACTGCAAG
>NC_029786.2:47078026-47079015 GCF_000816755.2 Arachis ipaensis
AGTTTCAGGTGATCAAGACAGGAGCTGAATGAGTCTCCATATACTGAGAAGTCATCCATGAAGACTTCCAGAAATTTTTCCACCATATCAGAGAAAATAGAGAGCATGCATCTCTGGGAGGTTGCAGGCGCATTAGACAGCCCAAATGGCATCCTTCTATAAGCAAACACTCCAGATGGGCATGTGAATGCTGTTTTCTCTTGATCTTGAGGATCTACTGTAATCTGGTTATAGCCTGAGTAGCCATCTAAAAAGCAGTAATAATCATGACTTGCCAGTCTTTCTAGCATCTGGTCTATGAATGGTAAAGGAAAATGATCCTTTCTGGTGGCTGTATTGAGCCTTCTGTAGTCAATACACATGCGCCACCCTGTAACTGTTCTTGTAGGAACCAGTTCATTCTTTTCATTATAAACCACTGTCATGCCTCCCTTTTTGGGGACAACTTGGACAGGGCTCACCCAGGAGCTGCCAGAAATAGGATTAATAATCTCAGCCTCCAGTAATTTGGTGACCTCTTTCTGCACCACTTCCTTCATGGCTGGATTTAGCCGCCTCTGTGGTTGAACCGCTGGTTTAGCATTATCCTCCAATAAGATTTTGTGCATGCATCTAGCTGGGCTTATGCCCTTAAGGTCACCTATGGACCACCCAAGAGCTGTCTTGTGTGTCCTTAGCACTTGAATAAGTGCTTCCTCTTCCTGTGGATTTAAGGCAGAGCTTATGATCACTGGAAAAGGGTTTAGGAGGTTTTTCCTCTTCCAGAGGAAATTTCAGAGGCTCTTTCATTTCCTCTGAATCCTCCAAATCAGGCTGAACATCTTTAAAGATGTCTTCCAACTCTGATTCGAGACTCGCAGCCATGTTGATCTCTTCTACCAAGGAGTCAATAAGATCAACTTTCATGCAGTCTTTTGATGTGTCTGGATGCTGCATGGCTTTGACAGCATTCAACTTAAACTCATCATCATTGACTCTCAGGGTTATTT
>NC_029786.2:47079133-47081603 GCF_000816755.2 Arachis ipaensis
ATAGTGGATGCAGGTATTAGGTTGATGCTTGCCCCAAGATCACATAAAGCTGTCTTGGTGCAATTACCTTCTAATGTGCATGGTATCAGAAAACTCCCAGGGTCTTTAAGCTTTTTAGGAAAGTTTTTCAGAATGACTGCACTGCATTCTTCAGTGAGGAGAACTCTTTCAGTTTCTCTCCAATCCTTCTTATGACTCAAGATCTCTTTCATGAACTTGGCATAAGAAGGTATTTGCTCAAGTGCCTCTGCAAATGGAATCTTTATTTCAAGAGTCCTGAGATAATCTGCAAAGCGAGCAAATTGCTTATCCTTCTCCTCTTGGCGGAGTTTTTAAGGATAAGGTATCTTGGCTTTATATTCCTCAACCTTAGTTGCTGTAAGTTTATTTCCTACAGAAGTGGTTGAGGAAGCCTTTTTAGATGGGTTGTCATCAGCACTTGTGTGTGTCTGATCCCTCACTGGCAATTGAATGCCAGAGTTAGGAGCTGGAGTGGCGTTAGACGCCAGCTTCCCAATTCTTCCTGGCGTCTGAACGCCAGAACGGTGCTCCTTTTGGGCATTCAACGCCAGATCCTTGCCTGTTTCTGGCGTTGAACGCCAGTCCTGAGCATGGTCTGGGCGTTCAGCGCCAGCCTTCCACCAAATTTCTGGCATTTTAGCGCCAGAATTATTTTTCCCTGGGCTCTTACTGTCCTCTGGTGGATTTTGGGTGGTTTTCTCATTTCTTGGCTTCTTGCTGCCTTGAGGTGGGGGTATTTAATATTTTCCCACTTCTTAATTGGACTGCTTGGCATTCTTCTGTTATTTGTCTTGACAGCTGCTGCTTTGTTTGCTTCAATTGTTCTTCCATATTTATATTAGCCATTCTTGTCTCTTGTAGTCTATTTTTGAATTCGGCTAACTGCTGTGTTAGAAAATCCAATTGCTGATTGAATTCAGCAGCTTGTTTTACAGAACTGAATTCAGCAATTACTGTTTTGGCCTCTTCTTTCATGGAAGGGTCACTGTTTAGGTACAGATGCTGATTTCTGGCAACTGTATCAATGAGCTCTTGAGCTTCTTCAATTGTCTTTTTCATGTGGATAGATCCACCAGCTGAGCAATCTAGAGATATCTGAGCTCTTTCTGCAAGCCCATAATAGAAGATGTCTAACTGAACCCACTCTGAAAATATTTCAGCGGGGCATTTCCGTAGCATCTCTCTATATCTCTCCCAGGCATCATAAAGAGATTCATTATCTCCTTGTTTAAAGCCTTGGATGTCCAGCCTAAGCTGTGTTATCCTTTTTGGAGGAAAGTATTGATTCAGGAATTTTTCTGTCAGCTGTTTCCATGTCCTTATGCTAGCCTTGGGCTGGTTATTCAACCACCTCTTGGCTTGGTCTTTTACAGCAAATGGAAACAGTAATAATCTGTAAACATCCTGATCTACTTCCTTATCATGTACTGTGTCAGCAATTTGTAAGAACTGTGCCAGAAACTCTGTAGGTTCTTCCTGTGGAAGACCGGAATACTGGCAGCTTTGCTGCACCATGATAATGAGCTGTGGATTCAACTCAAAGTTACTGACTCCAATGGAGGGTATACAGATACTACTCCTATATGAAGCAGTAGAGGGGTTAGCATATGACCCCAGAGTCCTCCTGGACTGTTCATTTCCACTTAAATCCATGATGGAGAAAGAGAGATGATAAAAATTTTATTTATTTATTTATTTATTTATTTAATTATTTCGAAAATAAAATAAATTAAAATAGAATAAATAAAAATAGGTGATGATTTTCAAAAAAAATGAGGAGAGAGAAAGTGGTTAGGAAGTTTTGAAAAAGATATGATTTGGAAAAGATTTTAAGAAATTTTGAATTTTAAAAATAAGTTTCGAAAATTTGTTTTAAAAATAGAGAGAAAAGATATTTTTGAATTTAGTGAGGAAAGGGAAAAACAATAAAATAGCACAAGATTTAAAATTTTTAGATCTAATGCTCCTTGTTTTCGAAAATTTTGGAGGGAAAACACCAAGGAACACCAAACTTAAAAATTTTAAGATCAAGACACAAGGAAAACTCAAGAACACTTTGAAGACTCACAAGAACACAAGAACATGAAGAAAGAACACCAAACTTAAAATTTTTAGAAAACCAAACTAAAATTTTCGAAAAACAAAGAAAAATCAACAAGAAAACACCAAACTTAGAGTTTGGCATAAGATTTATTCAAAGAAAAATTATTTTTGAAAAAGATTTTAAAAATAGGATAGCCAATTACCAAGAACATAAGCACTATGCTCTAACTAATTGAGCTATAAATTTAAAGTATTTTAACAATGTATAAATAATAAAAGACTCTAAACCAAAAAGAAAAAATTTTCCTAATCTAAGCAACAAAATAAACCGTCAGTTGTCCAAACTCAAACAATCCCCGGCAACGGCGCCAAAAACTTGGTGCATGAAAATTACTTCATATTATGT
>NC_029786.2:47081813-47082641 GCF_000816755.2 Arachis ipaensis
TTGTTTAAATACTCAACTAGTAACCTAGGTTTACAGAAAATGAGTAAACTATGATAGATGGTGCAGAAATCCACTTCTGGGACCCATTTGGTGTGTGCTGGGGCTGAAACTAAAGCTTCTCACGTGCATAGGGCTGTTTTGGGCGTTCAACACCAGCTTTGGATCCATTTCTGGCGTTGAACTCCAACTTTTGACTTGTTTCTGGCGCTGGACGCCAGACTGCAGCATGGAACTGGCGTTGAACGCCAGTTTACGTCATCTATCCTTGAGAAAAGTATGGACTATTATATATTGCTGGAAAGCCCTGGATGTCTACTGTCCAACGCAATTGGAAGCGCGCCATTTGGACTCCTGTAGCTCCAGAAATTCTATTTTGAGTGCAGAGAGGTCAGAATCCAACAGCATCAGCAGTCCTTTTTCAGCCTGAATCAGATTTTTGCTCAGCTCCCTCAATTTCAGCCAGAAAATACCTGAAATTACAGAAAAACACACAAACTCATAGTAAAGTCCAGAAATATGAATTTTGCCTAGAAAATAATGAGAATAAACTAAAAACTAACTAAAATATACTAAAATCTATATGAAATTAACCCCAAAAAACGTATAAAATACCCGCTCATCACTAACTCTGGGAGAGCCACGTGTCACTGGGTGCTGACTCATCAGAGTTTAATAATAAAATATTATTCTGGAGATAATTACTAAAACTAGATACATCAGATTATACTACTAAAGGATAAGCATGAACTTTACTTGTATAAATGATACTAGTAACATGATAATCATGAGAATAAAAGATATATGTTGAAGCATTAGCATTGCTAAGTT
>NC_029786.2:47082657-47110348 GCF_000816755.2 Arachis ipaensis
AAATAATAATATAATATTCCAAATAAAATAATAATATATGAATATTATATTAATATAATTTTTCTCTCGAAATTTGAGACCAGCTCGTCACATAGAGACTAACCACGGAAATCAGAAATTTGAAATTCGGACTCAAAGTGGCTCAAAAACGCAACTTTTCACGACGTGCTTACTTAGATCAGGAGAGGTGTCTGGTGCAGTCAAGCTGCTGACTCAGCAGCTTGATGACATAGCACCTGTGCAGCAGAGGTGCTTATATGCACTAAAATTCCTAAAAATTCCATAAAATTTCCTTTTGATCCCGAAAAACCGCTGTTTCTTCGAGGCTAAAAGCTAGGCCGTTACACTTGGCCCCTTGGAGTGTGTCGCTCATGTTAGTCCCCTGCGTTAGTTGCATTAACTTGGCCACTAACGTAGGACTTCTTGGTTTCTTGGAGGTGTTGCCCACGTTAGTGCCTGCGTTAGTGGCACTAACTTGGCCACTAACGAAGGTCTTCTTGGTGTCTTCCACGTTAACACTGGTGTTAGTGGCACTAACTTGGCCACTAACGCCACTTCTCCTTGGTTCCTCTGAGTTGACACTGGCGTTAGTGGTATTAACTTGGCCACTAACGCCACACCTCCTTCCTGCTTTTCTCTGCTTCTTCTTGCCTGCTTCATCTTTTAAGCTCCTTTCTTTTTTCATGCTTGTTTTGTGCTTTTTACTTCCTTTTCCATCAATTTCTACAAATTCAAACAAAATCAAAGAATTAAAGGTAATATATGATTTAAGCACAAAAGTATTCAATAATTAAGCATGATTAGTGAAAATTAAAGGTGAAAAAGCATAGAAAAACATAACATGATGCGTAGTCATCACAACACCAAACTTAAACCTTGCTTGTCCCCAAGCAAGAAGAGAATCATGCAATAGGGTTTGACAATCCAAGATAAGAAGAATAGCAGTGTAATGTTCATGGTTAGCTAGTTTTCTATGCATGAAACAATCACAAAAGAAATTCAAATGATTGATGCTTCTATCTAGCTTACTTTATGAAATCTTTTCTTTCTATTCCTTCCTTGAAGCAAGCTTTTCATTCTCTTCTTGGTTTATTTTTTTTGGGTGCTTTGCACCATGAGTTCAAAGCTAGGACTCTAAATGCTTTGTTTTCAAGTATTACCACTTGATACATAAGTACCACAAGCATTTAATTAGAGGATTTCTTTATACTCATTTGTTTCTTTTCTTGACTCTCTAATCATTGATGCTCAGAGCCTTGAGATTTGAGGGAGTGCTTTGCACTTGAGCCTAGCCTTGACTCTAAGTGTTTTGTTTTCAAACTTTTTACTTGATACATAAATGCCACAAGTACTTAACAAATGAATTGTCATTGGTACTCAGAGCCTTCAGCTTTTTCATTCTTTCCCTTTTCTTTTCTTTCCTTAATTGCATTTGCTTCTTCAAGGTTTTAATAATTTCAAAAAAATTTCATAAATTATCCTAGATGAAAACTTCAATTAAACAAATTCAAATGCAATTGAGCAACAATAGTTATGCTAGCTTCCCAATACTTATAAGCTCATGCTAACTTCTTCTTTAATTACCTTGTTTGTTTACGATCATGATTACTCACCCACTTTGACTTACAAAACTCAAGATGGTAGTCATAATGTCATAGCAACATGTTATAATTCAAACATCAAACTATGCTTATTCACAAGGAGCAATCACACATACATACAAAGAAAATAGAAGACAATCATTTAATTTAAAGTGCTGGAAATAAGTGAGAGGAAAAAGGAACTTTACCACCTTATAGTTCATCTTCATTGTTGTTGTCCTTTTCCTCCCATTCTTTCCCTTCCCACACCAAATTTAGAATGATTGCTTACCCTCAAGAAACAATTAAAACAGTGGTGATAGGGTCTATGATGGGTCATGAATGTCTTAAACAATGAATTGTAAGTAATGCATGTGCTTAAGCAAGCTAAAATTAAAAATATAATAGAGGCACAAGAAACAGAGACATTATGATTACAAAACAAGAGGGTGTGCATGATACATTGCATAAAAGATAAGTGGCAACATCAAACTTTATGTGACACTTTCATTTGAAGGAATAGGTCCCATGGTTGGAGGAATGCTAAATTATATGGATCTAGGAGGAGAAATTGGTGCTCAAATGAGAATTTCGCTTGCTCACCACCCAAATGAAATCATGATGATAAATTAGAACATGGGTGTGAAAACAAAGTGTGGGATCCCGGATCACAAAAAGAGAATCAATTTTTGGAGCTCATGGTTTATGAAGAACTCCATCAAAGCTTGATGCAATTGACATGGAATGATGGAGCTTATTGGAAATTCAAGCATTAGTGGAAGTTCAAAGATGAATTCAAGCACAAGCCTCCTTGATTAGAGCTCTCCATAAGTCCAACTTAAGGACTTTAAATAAAAGTGCTAGGTGGGAGACACCCACCATGGTAAACTCTTTTCATTCTCTTGTATATATAATCAACAAATGAATTAAGTTACCATTATTAGGTAGTTTTCCTCTTTTCTATGCCTTTGTATGTATTATTTTGGTTGCTAGTTGTTTGTTAAATTTATGGTTTGAAATAGATTAGTTGTTTTGAATTACATTTTGTTTGAAGTGAAAGTTTTGTTTGAGTTGCTTAGTATAGTATTTGAAAAATTTTTCAAAAACTAAAAAGATTTTTGTTGTGTTTAATTCTATTTTTATGCTTTCTTAAAAAAAAAAAAAAAGTGACGCCCACGCGTGTGCGTGGCCGACGCGCACGTGTCGCGCTAATGCTGATGCTGCATGGGCCAAAAACCAGAGAGTTGTGCTGGTGGAGTGCCAAAACTGTGCGTTTAGCACAAATTCCAGCCCACGCGTACACGTGACCCACACGTACGCGTCATCTCCATTTTTCCCCTGTCACGGGTACGCGTGACCCTTGCCTTGTTTACACACCTTTCTTTTCCTATCTTCTTTTCATTTCTTTTCTTTTTCTCTCTTTTTATTTCCCTCTTCCAACCATCACCCACCACTATCATTCACCATCTACCGTCTTCTCCTTTAGTTAGTTAGTTACTTCAATTTTCTTTTTTGGTGCTAAGTGTTGGATTATTGATTTAATTTGCTAATTTTGATGTTAATTGCTGCTGATTACCCATGAGATGCAATCCTAGCATCATTGTTGTTAATATTCATTGTTGGAATCCTTTATTGAGGTTAATTTGTTACTTGGTTTTGAGTTTTTCATGCTTAATTTTGTGCATACCAAGTGCATGAGAATTGCCGTTCAAGCATTCTAAATCTTTTGAATTGCATGTTATAGCTAGCCAACATGTGATTGGAACTCTTTACTTTGACTAGACAATTTCTTGATGTTGGATGTTGTGAATTTATCTTAATGCATTGTGTTTCTTGATCATATGCATCTATATGTTATGCTTATTCCTTTAGGACATGTTGACCATCAATTGTTTAACTACGTGCTCTACACATACGTGAAACTAGTCATTTTGGCATAATGCCCCAATTGTGAATTTGGATTGTAAGCTCACCTAATGACATCTTTTTGAAATTGTCAAGCTATATGGACCTTGCTTGCTATGTGATTAATTTCACCTCTAGTCTCTTTTACTACTTTGCATAGCAACCATTGTCCTATTTTATGTCCACTAGGTGATGGGAACCAAAATTCAAAGTGTGTCATTGATTGATGTGTGATTTTCATTGTTCCTTTATCATTAAAGTCTCCTTGCACATCGACCAATGTCCCTTCATCTTCCATTTCACAATTGTTTTTTTATCGCTTGAATGCTTTCATGCTTCTTTATGACTTATTTGTTGGTCTTAACTTACAAGTTTCCTTTGAAGCATCTCAAGCACACTAGAATGAGTGAAGTGCATGTTCCTTTTGTGTAACTGTGACATAGCTTTTTATCTTAGTGTGTGTGTTCTAAACCGCATGTAACTTAGAATGCACACTTACTTTTATCCATGTCACACATTGGGTCACTCACTTCATTCTAGTGATTATTACCTCATTCCAACAATATATGTTTCCTTGCTTTTGCATTTACTTGTTTTCTTATCTGGTTTTCTATTTTTCATGGAGGATGCACCATAAGCAACAAGGGAAGCGGAAGAAAGAACATGCAGCAACCGGTTGATCCACCAGCTGAAGGTGGCAATCCGAAAAGTCACCATATCCCCCTTGCTCATCTTTGAATGCACCGAGGACGGTGCAAACTTTTAAGTGTGGGGAGGTCGTCCGACCCAAACGGTCATTTTTGGGTGACAAATTTCTAATTCTAACACTTTCACATTTTATTTTTCTTTTATTATTAGGTCTTTTAGAAATTTTAGATGCATTTTCTAGGTTTGCATATATGTATAATAAGCTTAGTTAAAATAATGAAATTCTCTAAGAAAAACATTCTTAATAGGGCATTGACATCCAAATTAATTTGAGTAAATATTTTTCATTGAACTTGCTTGAATTATACATTGTGGAACATGTTTTTGAGCTAAGAACATACAACCTTGTGAGTTTTGACCCTAATTATGTGTGATTATTCTCTTTCTATGATTGTAATCTTTGATTTATTTGATTCTTTATGTCCATTATTCCATGTATACATGCATTTAGCTCACTTACCTAAATAGCCTACCTTTTATCAACTATTGTTAGCCAATTTTGAGCTTATTTTAATCCTCTATTGTTCTTAATTTTAGCACATTACAAGCCTTAAAGCGAAAAACAATAAATGTCCTTAATTTGGATCTTTGATTAGCTTAGGCTAGTGAGTGTGTGTATCATTCAAGTATGGGGAAACTTGGGACATTGGTTGAGGTAAAAGTATGTTTTGTATTTTCATAGAAGATCTTGGAAATTGTGTACATACTCATGCATTAAATGTTAAACGATATGCATTGATGCTCTTGTATATATTTTTAGTTTGAAAAAAAAATAAAAGAAAAAATATACATATATAAAAAAAATGAATGAAAAAGAAAAGAAAGCAATAAAAAGGGGAAAAAAATGCCCCAAAGTAAAGTAATAATAACAATGCATATGTGTTGTGATAAAAAAGAGAATACATGAGTCTGTGAAAAAGTTAAGAATGGGTAGTTAGGTTTGTATTTGAATTGTATAGGTTGTAGGTTAGGTGAGAGCTTAAGTTAATCAAGGATTCAAATTTCAAGCTTACTTAGCCATATATAACCTTACCTTGACCCTAACCCCATTACAACCTATGAAAAGACCTCATGATATATGTATGAATGCATTGAATAATTGTTGATTGTTAGATGAAAAAGAAATCTTAGAAAGCATGATTAGAGGAGAATTGAGTGAATCAACCCTAAACACATGAGTGACTAGAACGGATACACATCCGGTGAGGGTTCGATTATTTAATTCTATGCCTCCACCTATTATTATTTCTTTTCTTGCAAGTTTGTAAATTTCTTTCAATAACTTAATTCAATTATGGAGATGATTTAATCATGATTGCCTTAGCCCTCGTATTCATATATGTATTCTTAGGAATTGATTTGTTTTGATCAAGTAGTTGTATGCACTTAGATAGATTGCATATAGATAGTTTATCTTGAATAAATGTTCATACCGTTTCTTATCCTTCTTGGTTTAGCATGAGAAAATGCTATTGTTTAAGTGTGGAAAGGTTGATAAACCCCATTTTTAGGGTTTCATCTTTGTTGAATTTAGAGGATTCTATCAACTTTTCTGACATTTATTCACTAAAATAGCATGGTTTTGTAAATTCTCCTTAAATTGTGCTTAAGAGTGAAAACGTACTTTTTAGGCCCAAAAATTGATAAATTTAATTCACTTTAATTCTATTCGATGTCTTGATATATTTGTTAAGTGATTTTAGGTCTAGAAGGCAAAGATTGGATTGAAGGAATGAAGAAAAAGCATGTAAAAATGGAGAATTCATGAAGAAATGAGGATTTTCTGAATTCAGGGCGATGAATATACGTGGCCCATGTGTATACGTGGGAAGGAAATCTGCCAGGCGACGTGTATACGTGGCCTATGCGTATGTATGGGAGGAAATCTGTCAAGAGACATGTATACGTGGCGTGGCCCACACGTACGAGTCGGAAGCAGCACGTGACCAACTTAAAGGCAATACGCTGGGGCGATTTCTGAGCCATCCAAGCCCAAATCCAACTCATTTATGATACTATTGAACCTAAGGATTGAAGGGGAATGAGCCACATAATCATAGTTTAGTTTTCATTATGTTTTAGGTTAGAATTCTAGAGAGAGAAGCTCTCCCTTCTCTCTAGAATTTAGGGTAGTTTTCTTTACTCTTGGCCTAGGCTAAGGAAATTGGATGATCTTGAGTCTTTGGGTCTAATTGAATTGGTGATTTGAGAATCCTTAGTGGTCAATTTGATACCCATTAACACTAGCCTACTACTAAGTCAATTAGTAGCTAGGAGGACTTATGGGTTGATGTTTGACGGAGGAAAAATGTCGGTAAAGCTTTTTACAAAAATTATCGCGTTGCAAGTATAGTTCTAAACTGAAAATTAAACATCAATCAACGTTTAGATTGTTTGTCACAAATACAAACACAATAAAATAACCGAAGTATTCAAACCTCGGGTTGTCTCTCAAGAAATTGCAGGGAAGTGTATTTATTATTGGTTATGAAAAAGCATATTTTTGGGTTTTTGAAATGAGGAACAAGAAAATATACATTGCGAGAAAAAATAAACTAATAACTAAGAAGGCTCTTAGCATTGAGAATTAGAAGTCCTATCCTTATTATCATCATCAATTGTGATGATAAATGTGAATTGGCTTTACTTAGTTAACCTCTAACCAATGGAGGAAGGTCAAGTGCATACAATTAACTTGAGTTCACAAGTCCTAGTCAACACACAGTGAGATACTCGCTTTGGTGAAGTTCAAACTAATTGTATGCACTTGACCTTCCTCCATTAGTTAGAGGTTAACTAAGTGAAGGAAATTCACATTTACCATCACAATTGATGATGATAATAAGGATAGGACTTCAAATTCTCAATCCTTGCTAAGAGCCTTCTTAGTTATTAGTTTATTTTTCTCACAATCTACATTTTCTTGTTCCTCATTTCAAAAACCCAAAAATATATCTTTCATAACCAATAATAAATACACTTCCCTGCAATTCCTTGAGAGATGACCCGAGATTTGAATACTTCGGTTATCTTATTAGGTTTGTATTTGTGACAAACAATCTAAACGTTGATTGAGGTTTAATTGTCGGTTTAGAACTATACTTGTAACGCGATAATTTTTGTAAAAATCTTTACCGATATTTTTCCTCCGTCAAGTTTTTGGCGCCGTTGTCGGGGAATTTCAAATATGTTCTTTATTATTGATTATTGTGAATATTGTGAATATGTTTGCCTTTTGTTTCTTTGTTAGTTTTTGCTAATTTTAGGAGTTTATTTTCATTAGTTTTGTTAGTATTTGTTTTTATTTTCTTTCGCTATCATGAATTCTCACCCCTTTAGCTATGAGTATGGTTACAATTATGTTGTAGGAAGTGGAGATTACAATGAAGGTTTGCATCAAGGATGGGACAATCAAAGATGGGAGGAGCCACAAGGATTTGATCAACCCTCTTGGCAACAACCTCCTCCAATGTACTATGAGCAATAACCATTCCATGATGCATACTAAGACAATGGTCTTGATGGACCTCTTCGTGACAATCAACAACCACCACCATATACCTATGAACCCCCTCCTCAGTATATCCCTCAACCACCATACTCACAAGCTCCATTTTACCAAACACCATATCCTTATCCACCATACCAACCACCTTATGAGCCATATGAACCACATATAGAACCACCACAATTCCAACCTCAATACTCCCAAGAACCACCACCTCAATATACACCACCTCCAATGTATGAAAAATTTCAACCACAAGATAAATTTTCTTTTCCACCACAACCCACCATAGGAGAATTTCCATATCCATCAATTCAAGAGCACTATGATCCTACTTATGATAGCCAAGTGGAACAAGATCCAATGGATCGTCTCAAGGAAGCAATGGATCGACTTCAAGCAACCATCCGTCAAAAGTTCGACCCATGGGACTCATGCAACAAACAAAGCGTTTCCACGGATGAATATGGAAAGTGAACCGAAGAGCGGAGCATGAAGGAGATATTGGAATCTCAACTTGAGGATAAGGGACTCGTGCAACAAGTGGAAAAGATGGAGAGTGTTGAACTGCCACATCCTTATCATGATGAACCACCCTCCTATCATGAACCCCTTCTCCCAACGGATGAACCCTCATATCCACTCTAGTCTCCAATAGATGAAATGCTTGGTGTTCTTCTTCAGGGGCAAAGAGAGATGCAAAGGACGACACTAGAGTTCATGGCTACCTTGACTGAGGTAGTAGATAATTTAGCATCACTGCGCTTCAACACTCAAAGTACCCCCATGGCTGCATGTAGAGAATCTAATGAGGAACGTAGCATGAAGAAGAAATTAGGAACTCCGGTGAAAAGTGAGGAATGTAACTTTGTATTAGAACAATTGGAGAAAGCCGTAATTGATGAAGAGGAAGAAGTGGTCAAAGACTTAGGAGATGCTGAACCTCTATGGGAATCTAGAGTTGTAGAGTATTCGCCTAAGAAGCTTGAAAATGATGTTGAGGAGGATAGTGCACAACCTCCAAGGCATGTTCCCTATAAAGAATTGGACGGGGTAGATCAAGAGACAAGTTCCCTTGGTGACGATGACCATGAATCAAGCCATCCTAATAATGAATTTTCATCCACAAGTGAACCCCTTGAGTTTGAAGATCCTTCTCCCGATGACATTGAAAGCAACGTTGAAGTTGATTCCCCTCAACCTCATATTTATGATTTGAGTGACGGAGAAGATTTGGGTGAACTCGGTGAGGAAGAGTTTGAAAGTGAAGAATCTTTTCCAAAGGTGGAAGTCCTTCGGCAAGGTTGGACGGGAGTTGAATATGCTTTGTCAAGATCGTTGGGGACTTCCCTACCTAGGTTGCCATCTACTCCTTCATTTGAGTGGGTAAAACTTATCTCTCTTAGCTTTATTGTCCCACTTGAGTATGGTATGCTTGAAACAGATGGCCAACTTAGGAGGCTTTGTGGAATGAAGCGTAAAAGAAGGATGTTTAGTGGTTGGAGTTGCAAATCAAAACTCATCAAGGTTTGAGATTTCAAGAGCTAGATGCAAGGGTTGGACTAGTGATCAATTGGTGGGATCTAAGAGAAGAGTTTGGTACTTCATAGAGAATTCAGATTGCTTGCCACCTGGTTGGAACAATGATGATCCACTTAAAGACGGGTGTAGAAACAAGATTTGGGATCCCGGCATACAAGAGGATCGACTTTGGGAGCTCAAAGCTTGTGAAGAACTTCATCAAGGCTTGGTGAATTCACTTGGAAATATTGGAGCTCATTGGAAGTCCAAGCGTTGGTGGAAGTTTCAAGATGAGTTCAAGCACAAGCCACCATGATAAGGAGCTCACCAAATGTCCAACTTAAGGACTTTAACTAAAAGTGCTAGGTGGGAGACACCCCACCATGGTAAATTCTTCCATTTTTCCCTTTTTATTTATATTGGTAATAAGTTGAATTTTCAATTTTAGTTGGGTTTATTTGGTTTTAAGTTGTGGTTTCACATGTTTAATAGTGTTTGGCATTAATTTGATAGCTTGTTGGTTTATTAAAAAAAAAAAGTGTCCCATGCATGGCCGGTGCGCACGCGTCATATGGATGCTGGCGCTCTCTGGTACAAAAACCCGAGAGTTGCGCGGGAACTGTGCGCGTGTTGTGCGAGGAGCCCAATTCACACCCACGCGAAGGCGTCACCTTCTAATTTCTGCTTCTCACGCATACGCGTGACCGACGCGTACGTGTCGCCTCCCCAATCTGCAACCCACGCGTGCGCGTGGACGATGCTTATGCGTCGTTTCTCTACCCCATTTCTTTCTCCTTTCTTCTCTCCTCTCTCTTTCTTTCTTCTTCCTTTCTTACTTTCTTCTTCTTAATTTCTTTAACTTCTCATCCTTATCCTCTTTCATTCTCTTTTACTTATTGCATTGGCCTATTTTCATTTTTTACATTTTCACTTTGTGCATGTTTTTATTTTCTTTTCTAAGTTTGCTATATTTTAACAATTGGTGTTAAATGTTCTTACTCATCTGTTGAATATTCTTGCATTGTTTTGGTGCTTAGTGACTTGTTTTATGTTGTTGAGTGATATTATTTATAGGTCATTGCCAACCTTTTATGAAACTTGTATTCCTTATGCATTGATATGAATTTATATTGTCCTTCATGACCCACTCTCTCCCCTATTATTGCAATTCTTGCACTATCGATATGCCATTCGCCTATATTATTTTCTCACTTGCATGTTGTACCTACCATGTAATTGAGAACCTCATTATTAGTTGGCATTAGCCCACCCATATTTTATTTGTTTGCATATCTTTGTTTGTGGGTCATTCTTCTTTCTTTTCCTCTTCTTTCAAGGTTGGCCACCAAGAAGGGAAATGGAAAACTTCTAAATGGGGCGGACAAAGAAGTTCCTATGCACTATCTTTTGAGGAAAAGCATCAGTTGTAGCCATCCGTCCACTTGCACATCTTTGCATGCACCGAGGACGGTGCAATCTTTAAGTGTGGGATGGTTGATACCAACTTTCATGGGTAACAATTCTTTTTCCCAACACCAATTCTTACTTTTCTTTGTTAGATTAGTTAGTTGCTTGCATGTATGTACTACTTAGTTGATGTGATGAATTCTTTTTCAAGAAACTATTTTATAGCATTTTACTAATTTGAATTAAAATTTTTGTTGAACTTGCTTGAAGAAATTTATTTTGGAACATGGTTTAGAGCTCGAACACACAAAACCCAGTAAGATTTTGAACCTATTTGATTGGTTACATTTTATCAACCAATACTTTGTTTTGCTGTGTGTTGTTCTCTCTAAAATTGTGATCTTTGTCTTGCTTGATTCTATATTTCCATTGTTTGATGTATGCATGCACTTATGTGATTGAGGCCTTTGTTTCACTATAGCTCACATACCCATATGGCCTTACCCTTTCATTATCCTTTGCAAACCAATGTTGAGCCTATTTCAGCCCATCCGTTCTTTACTTTAGCACATCATTAACTCTAAGCGAAAAAATGAATGACCTTAATTCGAATCCTTGGTTAGCTTAGACTAGTGAAAGTGTTCATGATTTAAGTAGACTTTTGACATACTTCAAGCATAAAAGTAGACTGGATGGGTTGGTCCCTCATAATTGTCAATACATGGTTTGTAGACAAGGATGGTGATTTCAATTCCCATGTCTTAGCCAAGAGTTCTTTTCCTTTCCTTTATTAGTTAATTGTCATTTACTTTCTTGTTATTTACTTTTCTTGACAAATCACCAAATCAAACTCCTCTTGTTCCTTCATAGCCAATAATTGATTACTTCATTGCAATTCCTTGTGAGACGACCCGAGGTTTGAATACTCTCGGTTATTTTATTGGGGTTTGTACTTGTGACAACCAATATTAAAACTTTGATTGAGTATTATTTGTTGGTTGGGAACTATACTATCAACGGAATTATTTTGTGAAATTCTCAACTGACAAAAATACCCCTTTCAAGTTTTTGGCGCCGTTGCCGCAGAATTGCAATGGTGTTATGTTATTGGCTATTGTATATATGTTGATATTGTGAATATGCTACTTTGTTAGTTTTTGCTTGCTTTAGGAGTTAGTTTTTATTAGTTCTTATTAGTATTTGTTTTTATTTTTATTTTTATTTTCTCTTGTCACTATGAATTCTCACTATTTTGGCTATGAGTTTGGTTACAATTATGTTGTAGGGAATGAAAGCTTCAATGAAGAATCACAGTCATCTCCAGCATTGGAAGAAGATATAGGTTATCTTCCATGAGAGAAAGTCTAACAAGACTAGCTAATCTCAATCCAAAAGTCCAAATCAACTTACTAATTAAATTAGCAAAAGATTAGCGTCAATGAAAACAATATTAGCTAACAACTCTAGATCATTAACATGAGTTGGGTTTTTATGACTCAAGATTGCCTAATTACTTTTTCCAAGCCAAGAATGCTCAAAATCTACTCTAACATCCAACCAAGCATTTTGTCAAACACTTGGAAGGCATAAAAATAAAGCATAATAAAAGTGCAAGAAATATAAATCTACCAACTACCAATTGCAAAAAAAGTAAATCACAACTCAAATCAACAATTAAAAGAACATCAAACATTAAATTGCATTAAAGAGATCCAAATCTAACATGAGTCCATGAACATAAAAGAAGCATAAAAGTAAAATTAACATCACAAACTAAGAGAATGAAAGTGTAGAAGTAAGAATTCATAAAGAAAACAAGATAAAATCATAAAATTGGACCTAGATCTAGAAGAGATTATCTTAAGAACCCTAATTCTAGAGAGAAGAGGGAGTTTCTCTCTCTAGAAACTACTCTACATGATGCTAACACTTCAAACAATTACTCCCCCTTTACCCAAGCTTGAATTTTGCATGAAATAGCATTAAAAATGAGTTGGGTTGGGCCCAAAGTGCTTTAGAAATCGCTAGAGACGATTTCACTTTAGTGGGCCATGAGTAGCATCGGCGCACACGCATACATGGCGTGTGCTCACCCCTATACGCGAAACAACATATGCCAAATTTTATATCATTTCGAAGCCCCGGATGTTAGCTTTCTAACGCAACTGAAACCATCTTATTTGGACCTTTGTAGCTCAAGTTATGGTCGATTGAGTGCCAAGAGGTAAGGCTTGACAGCTTTACGGTTCCTTCATTTCTTCATGAGTTCTCCCACTTTGCATGCTTTTCTCCTCACTTCTTCCACCCAATACTTGCCTTATGAACCTGAAATCACTTAACAAACATATCAAGGCATCGAATGGAATTAAAGTGAATTAAAATCACCAATTTTAGGGCCTAAAAAGCATGTTTTCACATTTAAGCACAATTCAAGGGAGAATTATAAAACCATGCTATTTCATGGAATAAATATAGAAAAAGGTGATAAAATTCCCCAAATTAAGCACAAGATAAACCACAAAATTGGGGTTTATCACAATGCACCTGCCTCCTTTCAGAGGTGTATGCTCTCCATCTTCTCTGATATGGTGGAGAAATTCCTTGAAGTATTCATGGATGACTACTCCATCTTTCGAGACTCATATAACTCATCCCTTGACCATCTGGCCCTAGTTCTCAAACGATGCCAAGAGACAAACCTGGTTTTAAACTGGAAAAAATGTCACTTCATGGTTCTGAAGGGATTGTTCTTAGGAATCGGATTTCGAACAAGGGAGAGGTGGATCAAGATAAAGTGGAGGTAATTGAGTGATTATCACCACCCACTAATGTCAAAGGAATCAGAAGTTTTCTGGGACATACAGGATTCTACAGGAGGTTTATAAAGAATTTTTCAAAAATCGCAAAACTCCTGTGCAACTTACTAGCTACCGGCACTCCATTTGTCATTGACCAAGAGTGTCTGCAGGCCTTTGAGACTCTGAAAGCTAAGCTTATCACTGCGCCTATCATCTCTGCACCCAAATGGGACTTACCATTCGAACTGATGTATGACACCAGTGACCATGCCATTGGCGCAGTTCTGGGGCAGAGGCATGACAAGCTTCTGGATGTCATTTATTATGCCAGTCGTGTTCTAAATGATGCGCAGAAGAACTACACTACCACAGAGAAGGAATTACTTGCAATGGTTTATGCCATTGACAAGTTTAAATCCTATCTCATAGGATCTAAGGTCATTATTTATATTAACCATGTTGCTCTCAAATATCTACTCACCAAGCAGGATTCTAAACCCAGACTGATAAGATGGGTATTACTGCTGCAAGAGTTTGATATAAAAATTAGAGACAGAAAAGAGTTAGAAAATTAAGTGGCTGACAACTTGTCTCGGATTGAACCAGTAGAAAGAACATCTCCTCCCTCTATTGAGGTGTCTAAAACCTTTCCGGATGAACGACTCTTTGCTATCCAAATGACACATTGGTTTGCAGATATTGCAAACTACAAGGCTATAGGATTCATCCCCAAGGAATACAGTAGGCAGTAAGCCCAAAAGCTCATTCATGATGCTAGATACTACTTGTGGGATGAACTATATCCCTTTAAGAGATGCTCGGATGGGATAATCCACTGCTGTGTGTCTGAAAAAGAGGCATAAAAAATTCTATAGCATTGCCATGGCTTCGATTATGGAGGACACTTTGGAGGAGAGCGAACAGCCACTAAAGTCCTCCAAAGTGGTTTCTACTGGCCCACACATTTCAAGGATTCCTGAGAGTTTGTCCCTCACTATGACAGTTGCCAAAGGGCTGGCAATCTCCCTCGTGGTCACGACATGCCTCAGCAAGGAATCCTAGAGATTGAGCCGTTTAATGTATGAGGTATATAGACTTTATGCGTCCCTTTCCACCTTCATACTCAAATACCGATATCCTTGTGGCAGTAGATTATGTGTCTAAAGGGGTTGAGGCAATCACATCACCCACAAATGACACTAGAGTAGTAATGAAGTTCCTTCAGAAGAACATCTTCAGTTGGTTTGGTGTTCTTGGGACACTAATCAATGATGGAGGAACTCATTTATGCAATAAACAGCTTAACTCTTTGCTAAGCCGATATGGGGTTTGCCATAAAGTGGCCACCCCAAACCATCCACAGATAAATGGGTAAGCTGAAGTCTCAAATACAGAACTAAAGAGAATCCTGGAAAGAATGGTGAATACCTCTAGAAAAGATTGGGCAAGAAAGCTTGATGATGCACTCTGGGCATACATAACAGCTTTTAAGACCCCTATAGGAACATCACCATATTAATTGATGTATGGGAAGGCATGCCACCTCCTAGTGGACCTGGAAAACAAGGCCTACTAGGCAACCATACTCCTGAACCTTGATGCAAAGGCAGGAAGAGAGAAACGATTGCTCTAGCTAAATGAGTTGGATGAATTCTGACTTGTTGCATTTGAAAATGCAAAGATCTATAAAGAAAGGGCCAAGAAGTGGCATGACAGAAAGATTTTTTCTAGAGTCTTTGAACCTGGACAGAAAGTTCTGCTCTTCAATTCTAGACTGAAACTCTTCCCTGGAAAGCTTAAGTCACGTTGGACGGGACCTTTCCTGATCACTAATGTATCACCCTATGGTTATATAGAACTCCGTAGTAATTACTCTAATAAAAGATTTACTGTTAATGGCCAAAGAGAAAAACATTACTTGGGTGGTGAAGTTGAGCAAGAAAAATCCACCCTGTTAATGACATGAGAGCAGTATCGTCAGGCTAATGACGTTAAAGAAGCGCTTATTGGGAGACAACCCAACCATAATTAAAGTTATTTCTGTTTTCATTAAGTATATTTCAATTACATTAGTTTAATTTTCTTAATTGTTTCCAAGCAAACCTGCCGTTTAATGCCAACCAGGGAGCACTGGCTTGGCGTTCAATGCCCTGAAGGGAGGAAGCAAGGCTGGCATTGAATGCCAGCCAGGGGACATTGGTTGGGCATTCAACGCCCAGAAAAGAGTAGCAGGCTGGCATTGAACGACAGCCAGGGGCACTGACTGGGCGTTCAACGCCTAGAGGGAGCACTAGCATGGCATTGAACGCCAGAATCAAGGCACTCTGGGTGTTCAAACGCCCAACACAGGTTAGGGAAGTGTTAACTTTTTCAAAGCTTATCTTTTCCAATTGTTATCTTTTCAATCATATCTTCTAAACAAGATTCTTTTAACTATCATCTATTAATTTCAAAATTCCTTTAAAATCTAAAATCTTTTCAAATCTTTTTCAATTCTTTTTCAAATCTTTTTCAAAACTTCATATCTTTTTAAATTCTTTTTCAAATATTTTATTTAACTTTAAAATCTTTTTCATACCTTCTATCTTATCTTTTTATCTTTTCTATATCTTTTAATTTTAAAACTTATCTTTTTCTATCTTGTACTAAGATGTGAATCATATCTTCTTTATCTTTTATCTAATTAATTTCGAAAACCCACTATTCCCTCCCTATATATATAACTTTCGCCACACACACTCCATACTCCGCACTCCTTTCGAATTCTTCTCCTCCTCTTCGTCTTCTTTCTTCTCTTTTGCTAGAGGACGAGCAAACCTTTTAAGTTTAGTGTGAAAAGAGCTTTGCTTTCTCACTCCATTCAAATTCCATGGCTCCAAAAAGTGAAAATTCCACTTCAAGAAGCAAGAAAGAAGACAACCAAACAGTTTTTTTCAAACCTCTCAGATTCTACACAAAATAGCATGAAGACAATTATTACAAAATAATGTGCAAGAGGACAGTGATCCCGAAAGCCAAATTTGAATTAAAAGAAGATGAATACCCAGAGATCCAAGAGCAAATTTGAAAGAGAGGCTGGGAGATCCTGGCTGACCCTGAGATCAATGTTGGAATAACAACAATCCATGAATTCTATGCAAATCTGTGGATGATAGGTAAGCAAAAGAAAGATGGACAAGGATTCCATACTTTTCGCACCATGGTGCGAGGGAAGACTCTATTTTCATCTAGGGATGATCCAAAATGCTTCAATAGGAGAGTGGTAGCTGATCCCAAGCTGGATTAGATTCTAGAAGATATATGTCTACCTTGAACTGAGTGGATCAATAACACAAAAGGCAAACCAAACCAACTGAGAAGATTGGATCTCAAACCAATTGCTAGGGGTTGGTTGGATTTCATTGGGTGTTCCATACTCCCTACTAGCAACCGCTTTGAGGTTACCATCAGAAGGGCTGTAATGATTCACTGCATCATGATGGGGAATGAGGTGGAAGTCCACCAACTGATTCTCTTTGAGCTGTACAAGGTTCCAAACAAGATGTCAACTCAAGCCAGATTGGCCTATCTAAACCTTAGCTTTCGCTTATGCAAAGAGGCTGGAGTCATGATTAACAAAGACTCCTTTATCCCAGCAGAAAGCCCAATCACCAAGCAAGTGATGGAAAGTGCCCAAGTACTAGCTGATCATCCCAAAAGGAAGACACCTGAGCCTCTTCAGATGCAAGAGATCCCTCCAATTGAATATTAGACCCATTTAGAAGCATCTGTTGCACAATTACAAACAACCTTGGATCAATTAAGAGAGGAGTAAAAAGACCAAACTAGCATTCTTTGCAAACTGGTTAAGCAACAAGAGAAGCAGGGGCGTGACCTAGAAGAACTGAAGCATCAGAAATTATCCCCTGAATAGCCTAACGCGTCCCATGATTAAGGTGGTTGAGTTTCACCTCCCTATTTCTGTGGCTATTCTAATTCCTGTTTCTTATGTTTAGATTTACATGATCTAGTATATTTAAGTTTCTATTTAAGTTTCTGCCTTTTAATTTCAGAATTGCATAAGCCTTATTAGGATTTAAGTTTTTATTTTTCAATTAGCTATAAAATGTTCTTCTTATCATCTCGTTGAACTTGGATAAAATCTTGATTTTTCTTAGAAGCAGTAATGATACGTAAATTTTGAGTTATATATTAAGAATAGTTCAATTATTTGATGTGGTGGCATTGCTTTTATTTTTTGAATGCATGAATGAACTGTGCATGTTTGATGTTGAAGTTAAGAATGTTAGCTCTTGAAAGAATGATGATGAAAGTGAAGTGTTATTGGTGATCTGAAAAATCCAAAAAATTGATTCTTGAAGCAAGAAAAAGCAGCAAAATAAAAAAAAATATGTGGAAAAAAAAGAGAAAAAAAGCAAGCAGGAAAAAAAAATCCAATAGCTCTTTAAACCAAAAGGCAAGAGCAAAGATCCAAGACTTTGAGCATCAATGGTTAGGAGGGCCTAAAAGAAATATCTTAGCCTAAACAGTTCAAATGAGCTGCTTCCCTCACTATATGCTTATGGTGTGAAGGTGTCAAGTGAAAAACTTGAGACTGGGGAATTAAAGTCATGATCCAAAGCAAAGAGTGTACTTAAGAACTTTGGACACCACTTTCTGGGGATTCTAGCAAAGCTGAATCACAATCCGAAAGGGTTCACCCAGTTAAGTGTCTGTGGCATTTATGTATCCGGTGGTAATACTGGAAAATAAAGCGCTTAAGGTCACGGCCAAGACTCTAAAGAAGCTGTGTTCAAGAATAAAAAAGAACTGAACTAGGAGAGTCAATAATATCATCTGGATTCTAATTTCCTAAAGATGCCAACCATACTGAGCTTCAATGGAAAATGAGATGCCAAAACTATTCAGAAGTAAAAAGCTACTAGTCCCACTCATCCAATTAAATCTGAGCTTCATTAGGAACTCTGAGATTTATTGTATATTTCTCTCCTTTTTTATCTTACCCTATTTTTGGTTGCTTAGGGACAAGCAACAGTTTAAGTTTGGTGTTCTGATGAGTGAATATTTTATACATTTTTTGGCATTATTTTCATATAGTTTTCATTATGTTTTGTTTAAGTTTTAGTATATCTTCATAGGTTTTAGTGAAAAATTCATATTTTTTTATTCTACTTTGAGTTTGTGTGTTTTATGGTGATTTTAAGTATTTTCTAGCTAAAATTAAGGAGCTTGAGCAAAAGTTTGATTCAGAGACAAAGAAAGGACTGCAGATGTTGTCAGGATCAGACTGCTATGCACTCGAAGGAGCTTTTCTGGAGCTATAGAAATCTAAATGGCGTGTTCTCAATAGCTATGAAAAGCTAACATCCAGGGCTTTCCAGAAATATATAATAGTCTATACTTTGCTTCAGAAATGAAGGCCCAAAACTGGCATTCAACGCCAACCACCAACCCGATTCCTGGCGTTCAACGCCCAAAGGGGAGTAGCTGGCATCCAAACGCCCAAAAGGGAGTCCCAAGCCAGCGTTCAACACCCCTAAGAAGTCCTAGCACGTGGAGACACTCAAGCTCAGCCCAAACACTCACCAAATAGGCCCCAGAAGTAGATTTTTGCACTATAGGACTAGATTATCTTATTTTCTGTAATCCTTAGTTATTAAATCAATATATATAGAACAAGGATCACCCTTGATCAGAACATTTTGCATTATTTTCGAATTATGTTGTTCCCTTGTACAGTATGAGTCACTAACCTCCTAAGGTTAAGGTTAAGAGCTCTGCTGATTCTTATGAATTAATAATATCATTATTTCACTTAATCTATGCTTGATTCTATTCTAAGATGTATCTTCGTTCTTCATCCTAATGGGTTGGGAGTGTAACTTGACCGACATCCCAATTCCACATGGGTTCTTGCGAGTCCTTGACGGGATAGTATTGAACCACCAGCTTGATTATACATCTCTTAGACGGCTAATCCACGGCTTTGTTAGGGACTTCTGGAGACATCAGTTCAGCCGAGGTGCGGGGCGATTAGGGCCTTTGTGGTATAGGCTAGAACCAAAGGATCAGTGTTCTCTGATCCGGAAGATCTGACCTTGTCTGTGGCATTTTAAGTAGGATCACCAAGGGAATAGACTGCTAGAGCTTCACCCCTGTTTGGATTGGATGACTGCCGACCCGGCGTTTGATCTGAAGCAGAGGAGATTAATGACCGCTGACCCAGTGTTAATCACATATAGCCTGCCATGGAATGAATCAATCAGAAGTTGGAGTAGATGGTGAGAAAAGTTGATCCAGAAGGAAGAATCATCTTCGAAGCCTCAACCGTTCACCTACCATAGATTTCACACCTATCTAGTAATGTTTTATTTATTTTATCTGTTTTATGCGTTTTCTCGTGACAACTATCCTTTCTATCCGCATAACTAAGATCTGTAAGGTATCCACTGCTTGCTCAAACTAAAAATCTCTATGAAATCGACTCTCACTTACCTGAGGTATTACTTGGATGACCCGGTATACTTGCCGGTCTATCTGTGCGAATTCTACGGAGCCAATTTCGTGCACCAATAATCCAACTCAGCAGTTATACAATATAAAATCCAATCACAAGCACACACAATCATAGAAAACACAATCACAAACAAATATACGCAAACAAGTATGATGCATGTCTAATCCTATACAAGGCATGAGCTCATGTGTCGGTTTGTTGCCCAATTCCCAACACTGGTCCTGAGATAAGTGTCTCGTATCGCCGTCCTTATCTCAGCCAACGTCCCTTCTATGAGCATTACGCATCGCCGTCCTCATGGGAGAACCTTCCTTTCGATCTCCATTGAGCATTATGCATCGCCGTCCTCACTGAGCCGTCCCTATAGTATCAAGTGAGCGTTACTCATCGTCGTCCTCACTAGACACTTGGTAGTAAGGCCCAACAACACTCAATTTCTTTTTAATCTTCGCTCTCTACTCTACTACGGCACAGATCCCTTGAATTAATACCTTCTTTTGTATCTGCTCTACTGTGGCAAACGTTCATCAAATTCTTTTAATCTTTGTTCTCTGCTCTCCTGTGGCAGAGATTCCTTTAATTAATACTTTTCTTTTCTATCTGCTCTACTGTGGCAGATATTCATTAAAATCTTTTCAGTCACTTTTCTCTGCTCTTCTGTGACAGAGATCCTTTTACTTAATATATCCTTATCTTCTTGTTCTTTTTCTTTGCTTTCCTTTCTCATCTTTCTCTTTTATTTTCTTGCTTCTTTTCTTCCTCTCTTATTTTTTTCAATCTTTCAATTCTTTATCATAATTCAATTTCACATTCTTCCCTCGCCTTTCCCTAATATCTTATGAAAAAGAATCATAAAATTCTTAAATCAACTACATCCTCTAAAACTTTTAAGAGTTCTTCTGTTTGTTCTTATTTGACTTAAATATTCTTAATAAAAAAGATAAAAATAATATAAATAAGATAATTTAAATAGTAAATAAATAAATAAATAATATATATATATATATATATATATATATATATATATATCTTTTCTTAAAACTTAGTTTATAAAACCTTATTTTTATTTTTAAATTTTTATTAATTACTTTCTAAATCACGAACATTTTAATATTCTATTTTTAACTTGAATATTTTAGAAAATTATATTTGGAATCCTCACTTATTTTCATATTTATAAAAATAATCCTGAACTTTTATAAAATACCCATTTTTACCCTCCTATTTTATTTATTACCCAAAATACCTAGAAACTTATATAATTACAAATTGTACCTCGATTTTTATATACAAAAATAATGTTACCATTCAAAAATAAAGTTTAAATACTAATCTTCTTCTTATACCAAAATTGAAACCCTTAGTCCTTTCCTTTCAAAATATTACTTGTATTTTAATCCGTTTTTGAGTTTTTCGATTACCGATTTTTCTCCACTTTTAATTTAATCTTTCAACCACCAAATCTCATCAATTTTCTCAAAATACCACATCACAATAGTCCCAAAATCATTGAAACAACCACAGCTGAGCCGTTCCTCATAGCCAAACCAACAAATCACAAGCAACAACAATAATTCAACATAAACACATTCAAACTCAAACAATAATCAACCAAATCAACATTTACTTATCAAATTCACATTTAATTATGATAAAGTTATCAAACTCTACCTCCATACAAAATCAAAACAACGAAAACTTCAGAGAAGCTTTCTGACTGAGCGGCTGAAGAAGAAAATGTCAGAAATTGTATGTGCCTCCTAAAACTCTTATTGGCCAAACTCAAAGGAAAGAGGAGTTATGCACCATCAACTTCTACCGGACAAAAGTAATGCCAACGTGTAGAGAAAGAGGATACGAATATTTTTATCGGATTAGATTTTTCATTGGAGTTACGGATCACAAAATATCGAAGCCAAAAAATTTATGTTTCCATGAAGTTCACGCTCTTTCTCTCTTTTCTGACTCGGTTCCTCTCTTTCTTTCTCTTATTTCCTTATGCGGTGATGAAAGAAACTGAATGAGGCAAAGATTTATTTTATTAAAGCTATAGCAAAGATTTATTTTATTAAAACCATGTCATGTTAATATGTATATATATAGATTATACACAAGCCACGTTGCTTTCTCTGATTATTTTTGTTAAAAATAATTTTTTCAAAAACTATATCTCAATATAATATTTTAATTCATAAATAGCTAATTATTTAATTTTAAAAATTCGGGGTGTTATACTAAATGCCATATTAGGCGTTTAACGCCTTAAAGGGAGTAACTTCGTGCATGCTGCTGGTGCTAAACACCAGCTTGGCGTTTAGCGCCCCAAGGGGAGTACGCCAACTTTTTGTTTTTAGCTCCAAATTCTGCCAAACTGCTCCGAATTTTACTTGAAATCATAAAAATACTAAAATAACTCAAAGTAGAATCCAAAGAGGATTTTTGTACTAAAATTAAGTAAAATTAAATAAAATCTAACTAAAACAACTGGAAAATGATAGGAAAAAGGGTACAAGATGCTCACACATCAGTGAGTATCTTGTTCTCCTCTGCTCAGTTTCTTTTTTCCTTTAAATTCATGTTTTGGTTAGGATTTTTAGGAAATCTTGTGATTTTAGTTGTTTAGGGGTGCTCTAGTATGAGCTATTGATGAGTTTCATCAACTATTTCCGTGGGTTAAAGTAAGAAATCCTCAAACCTTTGTGATTTATGAGATTTTATAAACCCTAGTTTGATATATGTATGAAATTGTGTATATTAGAGTATTGGGTGCTTTTAAATCCATATTTGGAACTTGGAATTAGCTTGTGGAGCTTTTGGGTGGGCCTTGGAGTGGTGAACTCAAGTGTTGGGTGTGAGCTGCCGTCACTAAATATACAATTTAACTTTCAATTAAGTATTGTGTGGTGTGATAAAAATTTCTAGGTTTGATGCCCCTAGAATTAGGTTTGGATTATGTATTTGGATGAATTTGATATGTGTAGATGATATGTTGTGATAATTGATGATTTGGATGAGGATAGTGTGATGATACATAGTTGATGTGTTGTTGAAATTGGTGTTTGGTAGTGAATTATGTAAATATGGGTTATATGTATGTTGAATTGATGAATATTGAGCTGGAGGCCATGAGTTTTGGACCGGAGGTCAGAAAACGTAAGAATGGTAAGTTGATAAATGTATTGTGTGAATGATGTTTGAAATTGAAAGGAATTTGATAATGATTATGTGAAAAGTTAGAATGAATGATAGGATATTGGGAATTGAGGATTGAGATGTGAAGTGGAAGGAATTTGAGTTGAAATAAGTAAATGATGTAGGTTTGAATTTGGTTGGGTGTGAATATTTGAATTGAGTTGGTTTGGGTTTATTTTGTTGATTAAAAATAGTTAAGGCTTGTGACTCTTTGAAAAATTGTTAAATTCTTCTCTTTGCTAAACAAACAGATTTTTGACCAACTTCGGCAGGCCGTAACTCATTCCTCAAACTTGGAAATTTTACAAAACTAGATTTTTATGAAAATTCATTTATCGATCTTTTCAATAGTTTAAGAATGGTTGAAAAAGGAATTTTGTGGAAAAAGATATGAAGGTTTGAAAATTGGATTAAAAACTGATTCTTGAACATATCAGCTTTTTACAATTCTGGTGTGTCATGCATACCCGAAGGTGCAACGCGATTTAGAACTTAGGCACTGCCAGTGGTCCTGCGTATGCGGAGGGAGGCATGCGTACGCAAAAATGACACAATGGTAAGACTCGGGTATGCGGACATGGTATGCGATGCGAACATAAGCTGCTGTTTTCAACTCTCGCATACGCAGATGGGGTGCTGCGTACGCGACATGCCAAATTTCCACCTCATGCGTACGCAAAAAATTCATTAATATGCACAACCTCCAGGTTTTACAAAATTGTATTTTTAAGCCTTTTAACCATTCCTTTAGCCTTTTAAACCTTTATAAACCTCGACAGTAGTGTAAAGTCGATGTGATTAAGGATGGGAGAATTAGAAGCCAAATCCAAAAAGTTGAGTTAGTGAAGTTGAGAAAATTGAATGAGATGTGAAGTGATGCATGATTAGGATGAATGTGATGATTAATAATGATTGAATATGAATTAAGATGAGATTGTAGATGAGATTATTGATGAGATTGATGCTGAGTTGATGATGGTGTGTGATGAGAATGATCATTCTATCTAGAGATGATGAAAAATGAATGTGATTAAGATGGGGTGAGATTTATTATGACAAATGTAAAGAGAATGATTTTAGAAATGATTTATTAGCAATGGAATGATTCCGTTTGCCTTTATTTACAGTGGAGTGATTCCACTTGCCGCAACAAAGTGATTTCGCTTGCCCTTACATGCAGTTGAGTAATTCCACTTGCCATAGTAGAGTGATTCTACTTGCCTATGATTGCCGTGGAGTGATTCCATGTATCATAGTGGAGTGATTCCGCTTGCCAGATAAACCTGTCTGGGTAGATGTAGCAGAGTAATTCCGCTTGCTCCAAACATGTCGGGTTTGGCTGTATAACTGATAGATGATATCATCAGCCATAGGACAGGCATATATCATTTGCATATGTTTGATTTGTTTGGGTTTTCTTAATTGTACCGTTTGCCTAATTTTATATCTTACATGATTAAGTGCTACTTGTCTTTCTTGAATCTACTTGTGTATTCCTTATTTGGATTGCTTGTGTTTTCTCAACTGAGAGGTCCCTCATGCTGGTGTTAGTTGATGCTGAGGACTGTCCTTGTTGAGATGAAAAGTGGAAATGATTTAAATAATAAAGGTGAACGTAGGAAATAAAATGATGTGAGTTACATGGGTTGATGCGGTGGAGTGATTTCACTTGCTACTAGTAGAGGTTTGAGGTGTTGTTATAGAACTACTTGGGCGAGTTAGCTAAGAGTGGAGCCATTTGATAATTGGAACGTTACGAAGAATTGTGGAATAGTTAATGAAATAAGAGAATTAGATTAGAATCCCATAAGGTAGTTGCTTGAATATGTATTATTGAGAACTTAGGAATGAAAAATGACATGTTGAGGTATGGAGCTTAGGAATGCTTTGTGACTTCTTATTATAAGGAATCGTATTTAGTGGCACTTTTACCGTAGTGGGAACCCATGGGTTGGGGGTTCTCCTTCCATATATATCTCTTATTTTTCAGATGCAGGTTTAGGTGCTCAATAGTGAGCTGTGATTCATCTGAGAGATGGCGAAGATCGTTGGACTCTTGTTTTGTTTTTTGTTTAGAGTCTCTCCATTTTTATTTTGAAAAACTTATATTATTTATTTATTCCTTTTGAAACTTTCCTTTAGAGGCTTTTATGTATATTTTAGAAGAGATAGGAAAATACTATAGTTTAACTGATTTTATTCTGTACGTAATAGTGCCTAAACTTCGCGGATCGTTACTAGTGGCTATTTACTTACGTTATATATGTATATCCTGTCTTTATCTTATTCTTCTTTACTGCTCTATCTTTATATTGCTTTCAATCACGCTTTATCTTCCGTCTTATCCGATACGTGAGTGTTAGGATTTGCGATTTTATTTTACTCATTTTTAGACTTCTCGTTTAATACTTTCTTTCAATAATATCTATATATATGTATGTGTTATAATCCACCTTGAGTCATACTGTAAGGACCCAACTTTTAGCATGTCTAGATCAAACTAGAAGCTGAATGTTACCAACTTGTTTTAACTCTATGTAATACTAATTAATAAATATAAGCCTGTTCGCTTTTAATACTTTGTGAATTTTTATGAGTAATTTTATTAAAAACAAAAATAGTTTTAAGTCGCAAGTACGCAAGTATGTCAAAGAGTAACAAACATTCACATACTATAAAATAGAAGATAGCAGTATATGAAACAACATACTATAATTTACATCATGATACAAAAATAGCACAGTTTGACAAGTACAGAACTAAAATACAGTACTCCTCAGTTAGTGACTCATATAATATATACATATATGTACATAAGATATCCCAGGGCCTGACCTATCCAAAATGCCCCTAAGCTGGCACCCAAGCTAGCCTAACTCTTTGGTATGCCTATTCCCTCTAAACATGCTACAAAAGTGATGGAGACACTCTAAGGTACCAAAGTTAGACTGGACGTCTCAAAAAGTCTCCTCAACCCTGATCTAGAAGCACCTAACAGAAGACCACCGAGCGAGTGGTGATGTCCACCTGCTGGCACCTGATGAACTATATTTTGTCGGTATAAAATTCTCTAAGGGAATTATGTCGTGAGTATAGCTCTAAACCAACAAACTATAGCACATTAAACAAAGAAAGTGTGTCCACAATTCAAATCAATAACTGAGAGTATTAGTCTCGAGTTGTTCTCCTTAGGAGTTGCCCTAAGGTACACATCGTTGATTAGGAATCTCTTGGTGTGAGGTTGGATGCGAGAAATGTAAACAATTGCATGAAAGTAATGAATAAACAACAATGAAGCTAAAGGACACAAGTAAATGTAACTTCCACAAGTAACTAACTAAAGTGTGTAAAAGAAGATGTGTTCTCCTTCAATCCTTGGTTCTTTTAAGCCTTTCTTGCCAGAATTCCACTCAGAATTGGGCCTGGAAATCCTCCAAAATCGCTAGGCACATTTTCACTTAAAAAGGTCATGTGCGAGCGTCACGCGTATGCGTCGATGGGTTTTTGTAATGCACGCGTATGCGTTAAGTGTGCATACGCGTCGATGAAGAATTTGCCCAGCCATGCGTATGCATCCATGCTTGCGCGCCAATTCCAGAATTCAGCTTCCACACGTGCGCGTGGACTGCGCGTGCGCGTCGATGGCAATACTTCAAAGCTTCATTTTTCATGCTCCTTCCACTCATGCATGCTTCTTTCCTCTCTTCTAGACCATTCTTGCCCCCTATAACTCTGAAATCACTCAACAAATGGATCACGACATCGAATGGTAATAGAGAGAGATAAAAATATAGTACAATTAAAGCCTAAAAAGCATGTTTTCAATCATTAAGCGAAATTGGGAAGGAAACACAAAATCATGCATTTTATATGGATAAGTGTGATAGAATGTTGATAAAACCACTTAAATTAATCACAAAATTTATCACTAAATAGCGTTGCATCAAATCTCCCCACACTTAGACCAAGCATGTCCTCGTGCTAAATATTGAAAGACCAAAGAACTTAGGAGAAGGAATTATTGATATGCAATTCACCTAAATGCATGCAACTAATGCAAATGTATCTACCTACTTGGTTAAGGGTGAACCAACTTCCAAGAATATATATACTTAAACCCTCACTGGAAGTGTTTGCACTCTAGTCGCTCAAGTGTTTAGGTTTGATTCACTCAATCCTCTCCTAATCATGCTTTCTAAGATTTGTTTTTCATCTAACAATCAACACTTATTCAATGCATGCGTACACATATCATGAGGTCTTTCCTTAGGTTGTAATGGGGCTAGGGTCAAGGTAAGGTTATATATATATGGATAAGTGAGCTCAAGATTTGGATCTTTGATCAACATAAGCTTCCCACCTAGCCTATACAACAACCTATGACAATCTAAGACAAGCCTAACTACCTATTCTTTACTCTTTCACATACTCATGCATTCTTTCTTTTCACCACAACACATATGCATTGACCATTATTGGACTTTACCTTGGGGCATTTTGTCCCCTTTTTATTCCTTTTCTTTTTCCTTTTCTTTCTTTTCCTCTTTTTTCTTTA
>NC_029786.2:47110364-47115008 GCF_000816755.2 Arachis ipaensis
TATTTGTTTCTTTTTCTATATTTTATTTTATTTTTATTTTTATCTTTTTTGCAATAAGATATATACAAAAGCATCAATGCATATGGTTTTATATTTAATTAACACATGAGTATGTACCCAATTTCCAATGTTTTCAACAAAAATACAACACACACCCTTTCCCAACCAATGCCCCAAGTTTCCCCACACTTGAATGACGCACACGCTCATCAACCTAAGCTAATCAGAGATCCAAATTAAGGACATTCATTGTTTTTTGCTTTACGGCTTGTAATGTGCTAACATTGAGAACAAAGGGGATTAAAATAGCTCAAAGTTGGCTAACAATCGTTGATGAAAGGTAGCCTTTTTGGGTAAGTAAGCTAAGTGAAATGATGGCCTCAATCATATATATGCATTCATACAAGGAATGGTGGACATAGAGAATCAAACAAATCAAAGATCACACTCATAAGAAGAGAACAATACACACAAGAAGGAAGATAAGTGGTTATAAGATGTAACCACGAAATTAGGCTCAAGTATCACATGCTTGTATTATTAGCTCAAAACCATGTTCCAAAATACATTCTTCAAGCAAGATTAACACAATTTTTTTTTTCAAATTGGTAGGGTGCCTGACGTTAGGATTTTTTACAGTAAAGAATGTCATAAAAACAGTCGCGTTGTAGATATAGTCTCTAAACCGACAAAAATCCCTTCGTACAAACGTTTTGGTTGTCACAAGTAACAAACCCCTTTAAAATTGATAACCGAGTATTTAAACCTCGGGTCGTCTTCTCAAGGAATTGCAGGAAAGTATGTTCTTATTATTGGTTATGCAAAGGTATGTTTTGGGGTTTTTGGATCAAGGTAAAAAGTTAGAAAAGCAATGGCAGAGGGAATAAAATAATAACAATAAACATAAACTCTTGGCAAGGTATTAGAAATTGGAAGTCCAGACCAAGTTATCCTTATCAATGATAATGAAAATTGAATCTTAATTCCACTTAGTCAACCTTTACTAAAGTAAAGGAAAGTCAAGGGATTATTTGGTTTGATCTTCGAATTCTATTTATTTCCTAAGAAAAAGTTGGGATTATTGAAGTTCAACTCAATTGGCAAGATAACAATTAACAATTATGCTATTGAATTGGATAACTCCTGAGTTACTGATTTCTTAACCAAAACCAAAAGGGGAAAAGTAAATCTACTGGAATAAAAATGTCTTCAGATAGGAAGCAGTAATCATGTAAATAAAAGAAAGCAATCATGAATTGAAATACCTCAAATAACATTAATTAAAAGAATCATATGTAACATGGAAGAGTTCATAAATTAAATAAAAATAAAGAACCTGGGATTGAGAGTCACTCCTAAAACTAAGAGAAGTCCTAAATCCTAATCCTAAGAGAAAGGAGAGAA
Organism: Arachis ipaensis; assembly: GCF_000816755.2. Taxonomy (NCBI): domain Eukaryota; kingdom Viridiplantae; phylum Streptophyta; class Magnoliopsida; order Fabales; family Fabaceae; genus Arachis; species Arachis ipaensis. Next base: position 47,111,769 of record NC_029786.2, read on the forward strand.
CCTCTCTCTCTAAAAACTACATCTACTCCTAAAATTGTGAATATGAAAGCCTCCTTATGAATGGATGTATTCCCCCACTTTATAGCCTCTAATCTGTGTTTTCTGGGCCGCAAACTGGGTCAGAAACAGTCCATAAATTGCTAGTTTCGAATTTTAATGCGCTGATTTCCGTCACTGCGACGTGGCCGCATGAATCACACGGTCGGGTCACCTAGCGTTAGGGGAACTATAGCATATTATATATTAAATCGAAGCCCCGGACGTTAGCTTTCCAACACAACTGGAACCGCGACGTTTGGACCTCTGTAGCAAAAGTTATAGCCGTTTGAGTGCAGAGAGGTCAAGCTGGACAGCTTAGCAATTTCTCCAACTTCTTGCATTCCTTCCACTTTTGCATGCTTTCTTCCCATCCTCCAAGCCATTCCTGCCTTATAATATCTGAAAACACTTAACACACATATCAAGGCATCTAATGGTAATAAGAGAGGATTAATAATAAGCAAATATAAGATCAAAGAAGCATGTTTTCAATTATAGCACAAAATCAGGAAGGAAATATAAAACCATGCAAATATTATGAATAAGTGGGTAAAGAGTTGATAAAATCCACTCAATTGAGCACAAGATAAACCATAAAATAGTGATTTATCAACCTCCCCACACTGAAACATTAGCATGTCCTCATGCTAAGCTCAAGAGAAACTATAAAGATGAAGAGGGATGGTAGAATGTATGAAGTGCAATCTATGAATGTAACTACATGCAAAATATTTCTACCTACTTAGTTAAAAGTAAACAAATCTTTCAAGAGGAAATATGAACTAGATTTAACTAATTTAAATCATGAAAATGAATTACAAATAGACTTGCAAGAAGAAAATAGCTCATGAAAGCAGGGAACAAGGAATTGAGCATTGAACCCTTACTGGTAGTGTATACACTCTAATCACTCAAGTGTTTTTAGGTCCGATTCTCTCAATTCTCTACTAACCTTGCTTTCTAAGGCTTGCTCTTCATCTAACAATCAACATAAATTTAATGCACAGATAGACATATCAAGAGGTCTTTTAAGGGTTGTAATGGGGTTAGGGTCAAGGTAGGATTGTATTTGGCCAAGTGGACTAAAATCTGAATCCTTAATTAACTTAAACTTTCCACCTAACTTTAGACAATCCATGTAATCACAATACAAATTCTAACTATCCATCAACCATGTTTTCCACATTATTCATGCATTCTAATTCTAAGTACCGTACATATGCATTGCTTTCACCATTTAATTTAGGGCATTTTTGTCCCCTTTCTCTTATTTGCACTTTTTCTTTCCTTTTTCTCTCTTTTTTTTCTTTTTCTTTTTTTTTATTTTATTTTTTTTATATATATATTTTTTTCTTTTTCTTTTACTTTTCTCAATGCATATGATTAATTTATTGAATGCATGAACATGTCCCAAGCATTTCTTTCACATTTTTAGAAAATTCTAACATAGTCAAATCTCAAACCAAATATTTCCAAACCCAATTTTCCACACTTAAATCATAAGCACTCTCACTAGTCTAAGCTAACTAAGGATTCAAATTAAGGACATTATTGTTTTCCGCTTAGAGTTAATGATGTGCTAAAGTAAAGAACAAATGGGTAAAATAGGCTCAAATTGGTTTGCAAGGGATAATGAAGGGTTAAGGCCATATGGGTATGTAAGCTCAGTGAAACAAAGGCCTCAATCATATAAGTGCATGTATACATCAAACAATAGAAATATAGAATTAAGCAAGACAAAGATCACAATTTTAGAGAGAAAAATACACACTAAAATGGAATTTTGGTTGATAAAATGCAACCAATTCAAATAGGCTCAAAAATCTCACAGGTTTTGTGTGTTGGAGTTCTAAACCATGTTCTAGTATAATATCTCTTCAAACAAGTGTAACATTAAATTTTATTCAAATTAGTGAAATTCTCTAAAAGATTTCTTGAAAAAGAAAATATTACTTTAACCAAGTGGTAAAATATGCACAAAAATCAAATAATCATGCAAACGCAACAACTAATCTACAAAGAAAATTTAAACATTGGTGTTGAGACAAGAAAGTACTAACCCATGGAGATCGGTATTGACCTCCACACACTTAAAGATTGCACCGTCCTCGGTGCATACTGAGATGTGTAGGTGGACGGGTCTTCTCCAACTGAGGCTTTTCTCCAAGGATTTTGCTGAAGGACTTGTTTGTCTCCCCATGTAAACGTCTTCCGGTTCCCTTCCGGGTGGCCATCCTGAAAGAAAAAGGGAAGAAGAGTAACCCAGAAATAAAGATAGGAAAATAAATAAAACATGGGTTGGTTGATGCCAAATAATGAGGGTCTCAATTACATGGTAGCTACAACACACAAGTGAGAAAACAATAGAAGCCATGGCATACCAATGGTGCAAAATTTGCAACAATGGGAAAAAGAGTGGGGGGAGGAGAGATAATATAAATTCATATCAATGCAAAAGTAATACAAATATAAAAGATTGGCATTGATTTAAATAATATTACTCAATCAGAATTAAACAAGTCACTAAGCATCACGAAATACCAGAAAAGATGTAACAGTTGAATAAGAATATTTGAACACCAATAATAATTTTAGAAAAATAAAAATATGCAATGAATGAAAGTATGCAAATAAATTAAATAAACTATAATGGGAGTGAGAGAAAATAAGAAAGGAAAAAGAAAGAAATAAGAAAAGAGTAGAAAAATAAGGATTAGGGAAGAAAAGATAAGAAAATTGGCTGATCTGGATATTCTGTGCACTGCCTGTGACGCGGACGCGTGAGTGACGCGGTCGCGTGGTGCGTGATAAGGTCAGGTGACGCGGACGCGTGGGTCACGCGATCGCGTGGCCTGTTTTGTGCGATTGGCGCGAGTACAGCCTCGTTATTGCGCAACTCTCTGTTCGAAATTCTTTTTGCCAAAATTCTGGGTGACGCGGTCGCGTGGTCGACGCGATCGCGCGGGTGGACTTATTTCCAATATGACGCGGACGCGTGGGGCACGCGTTCGCTTGGGAGGGCTTGGGCTTCCAGCACGATTCCAGCCCAACTCCAGCTCAACTTTTGGCCATGCACCCGGTTGACGTCGTTTTTCAGGTGACGCGGCCGCGTGGGTAACGCGGTCGCGTGGGAGTGCTTTATTCCCAGGTGACGCGGTCGCGTGGGGTGATTTGTGCCATTGGCACGCCTCCAGCGCTGCT
>NC_029786.2:47115019-47123509 GCF_000816755.2 Arachis ipaensis
TTTACGTTTAAACTTAAAGCTTCCAACCATGATGAACCTTGCAGGACAATTCTTACCACTGGCCATCTTCCTCTTACTCTTAATGTTGCAAAGAGCTCTAAGTTGACCATCCGTCTCCAATAGCCCATATTCAAGTGGGATTAGAAAGCTTTGGGATATGAATTTTACCCACTTGAATGTTGTGAAGAATGATGGCAACTTAGGGGGAGGGGTTTCCAACAACTTTGGCAAGGTAATTTCAAGCTCCACTCCCTTGTGCTCTTCTTTGACATCTTCTACCTCTTGATCAACCTCTACAAAATCTTCAACCATGATCTGCCTTGGAGGTTGTATGCTCTTCTCAACATCAATATCAAACACCGTGGAAGGAGGCTCTGTGACTGGACTTTTCAATGGAGGTACAGCATCTCTTAGGTTTGCAACCACTTCTTCCTTTTTAATAATTGCTGGTTTGTCCAGTTGTTTAAGGATAAAATCGTACTCATCCTCGATGATTTCCTTTCCATGACAACTCCTTTCAACTACTCCTTTATCTTCAAGGGTCTCTCCTACCTTTACCCGTAAGGCATCCTCTAGGTCCTTATGAAGTATGGATTCGCGAAGATGATCCCTTTTTTCCTGTTCCATATCAATAGCATAATTGGGATCATCTTGCTCTTGGATTGATAGATGTGGGTACTCTTCCATGGATGGTGGTGATGGGATGGAGAGATCATTCTGTGGTTGAAAAGGAAGTGCACTAGAGCTTGAGGGTTGATTGTTGACGGTATTTGGTGGTCTGATTTGGGCGACGAGTGCTTGTATAGTAGAGTTTAGATTGGCAAGTGCTTTCTCCATAAAGGTTTGGGGTGGATCTATGTATGGTTCATTTGGTTCATAAGGTGGTTGGTATGGTGGATGTGGGTTAGGGTCAAATGGAGGTGAATGGTGGAAAGGCGCTTGTGAGTATGGTGGTCCAAAGTCATGTTAAGGAAAGGGTTCATAGGCATATGGTGGTGGTTGTTGATAGTCCACTGGAGGTGGTTGTTGCCATGAGGGTTGATCAAATCCTTGTGGCTCCTCCTATCTTTGATTGTTCCAACCTTGATGCCTGTTCTCATTGTAATTTCTTCTTCCTGCAACATTATTGTAACCAGACTTATAGCCAAAGGGGTGAGAGTTCATAGTAGTAAATAAAAATTAAAAATGAAAATAAAAATAAATTTAAATTAAAAGGTTATTTAAATTTTGAATTTGAAAATTAAATTTTGAAATTTGAAATTTGAAATTTTGAAATTTGAAATTTGAATTTTGAAATAAGATAAGATAAGATCAAAATTTTAAAAATAAAAATTTGAAATTTTTTTTTTCGAAAAAATAATAACAAATATTTTTGAATTTAATGTGGAAAGAGAAAAACAATAAAATGACACCAAATTTCAAATTTTTAGATCAAAACGAAGAAAACAACTAAGAACAGCTTGAAGGTCAAGATGAACGCGAAGAACAACTTGAAGATCAAGATGAATACTAAGAACAAATTTTTGAAATTTTTTTTTAATAACTAAATAAAAACAAATAACCTCTTAATTTATGAAAAAGCAAAAATAAAAACAAAAATAAAAATAAATAAACAAGAAAAAATAAAAAAAATATTTACAATAACCAATAATAAGGCACACGTTTGCAATTCCCCGGCAACGGCGCCATTTTGACGTTAGGATTTTTGCCAGTAAAGAATGTCATAAAAACAGTCGCGTTGTAGATATAGTCTCTAAACCGACAAAAATCCCTTCGTACAAACGTTTTGGTTGTCACAAGTAACAAACCCCTTTAAAATTGATAACCGAGTATTTAAACCTCGGGTCGTCTTCTCAAGGAATTGCAGGAAAGTATGTTCTTATTATTGGTTATGCAAAGGTATGTTTTGGGATTTTTGGATCAAGGTAAAAAGTTAGAAAAGCAATGGCAAAGGGAATAAAATAATAACAATAAACATAAACTCTTGGCAAGGTATTAGAAATTGGAAGTCCAGACCAAGTTATCCTTATCAATGATAATGAAAATTGAATCTTAATTCCACTTAGTCAACCTTTACTAAAGTAAAGGAAAGTCAAGGGATTATTTGGTTTGATCTTCGAATCCTATTTATTTCCTAAGAAAAAGTTGGGATTATTGAAGTTCAAATCAATTGGCAAGATAACAATTAACAATTATGCTGTTGAATTGGATAACTCCTGAGTTACTGATTTCTTAACCAAAACCAAAAGGGGAAAAGTAAATCTACTGGAATAAAAATGTCTTCAGATAGGAAGCAGTAATCATGTAAATAAAAGAAAGCAATCATGAATTGAAATACCTCAAATAACATTAATTAAGAGAATCATATGTAACATGGAAGAGTTCATAAATTAAATAAAAATAAAGAACCTGGGATTGAGAGTCACTCCTAAAACTAAGAGAAGTCCTAAATCCTAATCCTAAGAGAGAGGAGAGAACCTCTCTCTCTAAAAACTACATCTACTCCTAAAATTGTGAATATGAAAGCCTCCTTATGAATGGATGTATTCCCCCACTTTATAGCCTCTAATCTGTGTTTTCTGAGCCACAAACTGGGTCAGAAACAGTCCAGAATTCGCTGGTTTCGAATTTTAATGCGCTGATTTCCGTCACTGCGACGCGGCCGCATGGATCACGCGGTCGCGTCACCTAGCATCAGAGTAACGATAGCATATTATATATCAAATCGAAGCCCCGGACGTTAGCTTTCCAACGCAACTGAAACCGCATCGTTTGGACCTCTGTAGCAAAAGTTATAGCCGTTTGAGTGCAGAGAGGTCAGGTTGGACAGATTAGCAATTTCTCCAACTTCTTGCATTCCTTCCACTTTTGCATGCTTTCTTGCCATCCTCCAAGCGATTCCTGCCTTATAATATCTGAAAACACTTAACACACATATCAAGGCATCTAATGGTAATAAGAGAGGATTAATAATAAGAAAATATAAGATCAAAGAAGCATGTTTTCAATCATAGCACAAAATCAGGAAGGAAATATAAAACCATGCAAATATTATGAATAAGTGGGTAAAGAGTTGATAAAATCCACTCAATTGAGCACAAGATAAACCATAAAATAGTGGTTTATCAACCTCCCCACACTTAAACATTAGCATGTCCTCATGCTAAGCTTAAGAGAAACTATAAAGATGAAGAGGGATGGTAGAATGTATGAAGTGCAATCTATGAATGTAACTACATGCAAAATGTTTCTACCTACTTAGTTAAAAGTAAACAAATCTTTCAAGAGGAAATATGAACTAGATTTCACTAATTTATATCATGAAAATGAAGTACAAATAGACTTGCAAGAAGAAAATAGCTCATGAAAGCAGGGAACAAGGAATTGAGCATTGAACCCTCACTGGTAGTATATACACTCTAATCACTCAAGTGTTTTTAGGTCCGATTCTCTCAATTCTCAACTAACCTTGCTTTCTAAGGCTTGCTCTTCATCTAACAATCAACATAAATTTAATGCACAGATAGACATATTAAGAGGTCTTTTAAGGGTTGTAATGGGATTAGGGTCAAGGTAGGATTGTATTTGGCCAAGTGGACTAAAATCTGAATCCATAATTAACTTAAAGTTTCCACCTAACTTTAGACAATCCATGTAATCACAATACAAATTCTAACTATCCATCAACCATGTTTTCCACATTATTCATGCATTCTAATTCTAAGTACCGTACATATGCATTGCTTTCACCACTTACTTTGGGGCATTTTTGTCCCCTTTCTCTTATTTGCACTTTTCCTTTCCTTTTTCTCTCTTTTTTTTTTCTTTTTCTTTTTTTTTTCTATTTTTTCTTTTTTTCTTTTTTTTATATATATATTTTTTTCTTTTTCTTTTATTTTTCTCAATGCATATGATTAATTTATTGAATGCATGAACATGTCCCAAGCATTTCTTTCACAGTTTTAGAAAATTCTAACATACTCAATTCTCAAACCAAATATTTCCAAACCCAATTTCCCACACTTAAATCATAAGCACTCTCACTAGTCTAAGCTAACTAAGGATTCAAATTAAGGACATTATTGTTTTCCGCTTAGAGTTAATGATGTGCTAAAGTAAAGAACAAAGGGGTAAAATAGGCTCAAATTGGTTTGCAAGGGATAATGAAGGGTTAAGGCCATATGGGTATGTAAGCTCAGTGAAACAAAGGCCTCAATCATATAAGTGCATGTATACATCAAACAATGGAAATATAGAATTAAGCAAGACAAAGATCACAATTTTAGAGAGAAAAATACACAATAAAACGGAATTTTGGTTGATAAAATGCAACCAATTCCAATAGGCTCAAAAATCTCACAGGTTTTGTGTGTTCGAGTTCTAAACCATGTTCCAGTATAATATCTCTTCTAACAAGTGTAACATTAAATTTTATTTAAATTAGTGAAATTCTCTAAAAGGTTTCTTGAAAAAGAAAATATTACTTTAACCAAGTGGTAAAATATGCACAAAAATCAAATAATCATGCAAATGCAACAACTAATCTACAAAGAAAATTTAAACATTGGTGTTGAGACAAGAAAGTACTAACCCATGGAGATCGGTATCGACCTCCCTACACTTAAAGATTGCACCGTCCTCGGTGCATGCTGAGATGTGCAGGTGGACGGGTCTTCTCCAACTGAGGCTTTTCTCCAAGAATTTTGCTGAAGGACTTGTTTGTCTCCCCATGTAAACGTCTTCCGGTTCCCTTCCGGGTGGCCATCCTGAAAGAAAAAGGGAAGAAGAGTAACCCAGAAATAAAGATAGGAAAATAAATAAAACATGGGTTGGTTGATGCCAAATAATGAGGGTCTCAATTACATGGTAGCTACAACACACAAGTGAGAAAACAATAGAAGCCATGGCATACCAATGGTGCAAAATTTGCAACAATGGGGAAAAGAGTGGGGGAAGGGGAGATAATATAAATTTATATCAATGCAAAAGTAATACAAATATAAAAGATTGGCATTGATTTAAATAATATTACTCAATCAGAATTAAACAAGTCACTAAGCATCAAGAAAATACCAGAAAAGATGTAACAGTTGAATAAGAATATTTGAACACCAATAATAATTTTAGAAAAATAAAAATATGCAATGAATGAAAGTATGCAAATAAATTAAATAAACTAGAATGGGAGTGAGTGAAAATAAGAAAGGAAAAAGAAAGAAATAAGAAAAGAGAAGAAAAATAAGGATTAGGGAAGAAAAGATAAGAAAATTGGCTGATCTGGATATTCTGTGCGCCGCCTGTGACGCGGACGCATGAGTGACGCGGTCGCGTGGTGTGTGATAAGGTCAAGTGACGCGGACGCGTGGGTCACGCGATTGCGTGGCCTGTTTTGTGCGATTGGCGTGAGTACAGCCTCGTTATCGCGCAACTCTCTGTTCGAAACTCTTTTTGCCAAAATTCTGGGTGACGCGGTCGCGTGGTCGACGCGATCGCGCGGGTGGCCTTAATTCCAATATGATGCGAACGCGTGGGGCACGCGTTCGCGTGGGAGGGCTTGGGATTCCAGTACGATTCCAGCCCAACTCCATCTCAACTTTCGGCCATGCACCCGGTTGACGTCGATTTTCAGGTGACGCGGCCGCGTGGGTAACGCGGTCGCGTGGGATGGCTTTATTCCCAGGTGACATGGTCGCGTCAGCGACGCGGCCGCGTCAGCGACGCGGTCTCGTCAGCGACACGGTCACGTGGGGTGATTTGTGCCATTGACACGCCTCCAGCGCTGCTCCTGCGAAACTCTCTATTCGTTTTTATTTTTCTCCCCTCTCCTTGCGACGCGGACGCGTCGCTGATGCGGTCGCGTCGCGTGCTCGCTTTTTTTTTTTTTTAGTCTGAAAAATGCAGAATGCAGTGTTAATATGAATGTGATGCAAAACTCCAGGTTCAATAGAACAAAATAAAATAAAATTCAAAAACAAATAAAACTAAATAAAAATGAAAAAGGACGATCATACCATGGTGGGTTGTCTCCCACCTAGCACTTTTAGTTATAGTCCTTAAGTTGGACATTTGGTGAGCTCCCTGTTATGGTGGCTTATGCTTGTATTCATCCAGGAATCTCCACCAATGTTTGTATCTCCAGTAACCTCCGGGGTCCCAAACTAGGCGCAGAAAGCCTTCAAGCTAGTTAAAGCAAGTGACCAGGCCCCAAGAGTGGTGATTGATAGAATGGATTCCGGGGTCCCAGACCTTGCCTTTGCACCCGTCTTTTGGTTGATCAATATTGTTCCCTCCGGGTGGCAAGCAGTCTGAATTCTCACGTAGGCGGCCAAACAACTTCCTAGACCCATTCAGTTGAGCTCGATACCAACCTTTACGTTTAAACTTAAAGCTTCCAACCATGATGAACCTTGCAGGACAATTCTTACCACTGGCCATCTTCCTCTTACTCTTAATGTTGCAAAGAGATCTAAGTTGACCATCCGTCTCCAATAGCCCATATTCAAGTGGGATTAGAAAGCTATGGGATATAATTTTACCCACTTGAATGTTGTGAAGAATGATGGCAACTTAGGGGGAGGGGTTTCCAACAACTTTGGCAAGGTAATTTCAAGCTCCACTCCCTTGTGCTCTTCTTTGACATCTTCTACCTCTTGATCAACCTCTACAAAATCTTCAACCATGATCTGCCTTGGAGGTTGTATGCTCTTCTCAACATCAACATCAAACACCGTGGAAGGAGGCTCTGTGACTGGACTTTTCAATGGAGGTACAACATCTCTTAAGTCTGCAACCACTTCTTCCTTTTTAATAATTGCTGCTTTGTCCAGTTGTTTAAGGATAAAATCGTACTCATCCTCGATGATTTCCTTTCCATGACAACTCCTTTCAACTACTCTTTTATCTTCAAGGGTCTCTCCTACCTCTACCCGTAAGGCATCCTCTAGCTCCTTATGAAGTATGGATTCGCGAAGATGATCCCTTTTTTCCTGTTCCATATCAATTGAATAATTGGGATCATCTTGCTCTTGGATTGATAGATGTGGGTGCTCTTCCATGGATGGTGGTGATGGGATGGAGAGATCATTCTGTGGTTGAAAAGGAAGTGCACTAGAGCTTGAGGGTTAATTGTTGAAGGTATTTGGTGGTCTGATTTGGGCGACGAGAGCTTGTATAGTAGAGTTTAGATTGGCAAGTGCTTTATCCATAGAGGTTTGGGGTGGATCTATGTATGGTTCATTTGGTTCATAAGGTGGTTGGTATGGTGGATGTGGGTTAGGGTCATATGGAGGTGAATGGTGGAAAGGGGCTTGTGAGTATGGTGGTCCAAAGTTATGTTGAGGAAAGGGTTCATAGGCATATGGTGGTGGTTGTTGCCATGAGGGTTGATCAAATCCTTGTGGCTCCTCCCATCTTTGATTGTTCCAACCTTGATGCCTGTTCTCATTGTAATTTCTTCTTCCTGCAATATTATTGTAACCAGACTCATAGCCAAAGGGGTGAGAGTTCATAGTAGTAAATAAAAATTAAAAATGAAAATAAAAATAAATTTAAATTAAAAGGTTATTTAAATTTTGAATTTGAAAATTAAATTTTGAAATTTGAAATTTGAAATTTTGAAAATTTTTAAATTTGACTTTTGAAATTTGATTTTTGAAATAAGATAAGATAAGAAAAAAATTTTGAAAATAAAAATTTGAATTTTTTTTTTCGAAAAAATAATAAAAAATATTTTTGAATTTAATGTGGAAAGAGAAAAACAATAAAATGACACCAAATTTTAAATTTTTAGATCAAAACGAAGAAAACAACTAAGAACAGCTTGAAGGTCAAGATGAACGCGAAGAACAACTTGAAGATCAAGATGAATACTAAGAACAAATTTTTGAAAAAAATTCTTTTTTAATAACTAAATAAAAACAAATAACCTCTTAATTTATGAAAAAGCAAAAATAAAAACAAAAATAAAAATAAATAAACAAGAAAAAATAAAAAAAATATTTACAATAACCAATAATAAGGCACACGTTTGCAATTCCCCGGCAACGGTGCCATTTTGACGTTAGGATTTTTGCCAGTAAAGAATGTCATAAAAACAGTCGCGTTGTAGATATAGTCTCTAAACCGACAAAAATCCCTTCGTACAAACGTTTTGGTTGTCACAAGTAACAAACCCCTTTAAAATTGATAACCGAGTATTTAAACCTCGGGTCATCTTCTCAAGGAATTGCAGGGAAGTATGTTCTTATTATTGGTTATGCAAAGGTATGTTTTGGGGTTTTTGGATCAAGGTAAAAAGTTAGAAAAGCAATGGCAGAGGGAATAAAATAATAACAATAAACATAAACTCTTGGCAAGGTATTAGAAATTGGAAGTCCAGACCAAGTTATCCTTATCTTAATTCCACTTAGTCAACCTTTACTAAAGTAAAGGAAAGTCAAGGGATTATTTGGTTTGATCTTCGAATCCTATTTATTTCCTAAGAAAAGATTG
>NC_029786.2:47123630-47144993 GCF_000816755.2 Arachis ipaensis
CCTTATGAATGGATGTATTCCCCCACTTTATAGCCTCTAATCTGTGTTTTCTGGGCCGCAAACTGGGTCAGAAACAGTCCAAAATTCGCTGGTTTCAAATTTTAATGCGCTGATTTCCGTCACTGCGATGCGGCCGCTTGGATCACGCGATCGCGTCACCTAGCGTCAGAGGAACTATAGAATATTATATATCAAATCGAAGCCCCGGACGTTAGCTTTCCAACGCAACTGAAACCGCATCGTTTGGACCTCTGTAGCAAAAGTTATAGCCGTTTGAGTGCAGAGAGGTTAGGCTGGATAGCTTAGTAATTTCTCCAACTTCTTGCATTCCTTCCACTTTTGCATGCTTTCTTCCCATCCTCCAAGCCATTCCTGCCTTATAATATCTAAAAACACTTAACACACATATCAAGGCATCTAATGGTAATAAGAGAGGATTAATAATAAGCAAATATAAGATCAAAGAAGCATGTTTTCAATCATAGCACAAAATCAGGAAGGAAATATAAAACCATGCAAATATTATGAATAAGTGGGTAAAGAGTTGATAAAATCTACTCAATTGAGCACAAGATAAACCATAAAATAGTGGTTTATCAGTGCCCTATGGATGATTTCTTGGAAACGAAGTTATTGCCCTAACTAACCAAGTAGTCCTAATATGCAAGAAGTGTTCAAATACAAAAACTAACCATGCAATTTATCCTAATTAACAAAGGAAAAATCAACATTATGGGTGTCGAGAAAAATTATTACCTACAGAGATCGGTCGAATGACCTCCCACACTTAAGAATTAGCACGGTCCTCCGTGCTAGTGGCAATGCACAAGGGGCGATCGGGACCAGAACTTCCACTATCTCCATCATGAGTGTCATCTTCACTTAGGTTCTAGTGGAGGTGGAGATCTCCGGCTCCTCCATAGGTGGTGTCACAAAACTCAAAAGCTTCTTCACATAAGCAAATTGGCGTTGGTTGTGCCGTTCGTATCGGTCCATCTTCCTATGGAGGGCTACAAGCATTTGGTTGGACGATCCTTGGGATATAGAAGAGGTGGAAGGGATGTCCGAAGGATTAGCTATGGCAAGGTTTCCGGTCGTTGTAGTATAGTGGTGAGTATTCCCGCCTGTCACGCAGGTGACCCGGGTTCGATCCCCGGCAACGGCGCCATTTTGATGAACTATATTTTGTCAGTATAGAATTCTCTAAGGGAATTATGTCGTGAGTATAGCTATAAACCAACAAACTATAGCACATTAAACAAAGAAAGTGTGTCCACAATTCAAATCATTAACTGAGAGTATTAGTCTCAAGTCGTTCTCCATAGGAGTTGCCCTAAGGTACACATCGTTGATTAGGAATCTCTTGGTGTGAGGTTGGATGCGAGAAATGTAAACAATTGCATGAAAGTAATGAACAAACAACAATGAAGCTAAAGGACACAAGAATTTGAAATCAAGCTAAAGTGAATGGCAATCAATCAATATAAGAGTCTTGGCTAGGGTTGAGAATTGGAAGTCCTATCATCATTATTTCCATCAATTGTGACATCAATTGGTTATTGCTCCACTTAGTTAACCTCTAATTATGAAGGAAAGTCAAGTGAAGATAATCAATTTGAGTCCACAAGTCCTAGTCTAATCTTAGGAAAAGACTAGAGTTAGTGTCATTCAAATCAATTAGCAAGTTCCAATTGTCAATCAACAATAGACCTTAATAATTCAAGTGTTTCCAATTGCCCAACCCATAAACCAAGTGAGAAGAACTACTCCATAGCTAAAGTTGACATTTTATCAAGCAATTGGTGAGCAACAATGAAAGACATCATGAAATTAGAGAAAGAAATTGAATCAAACCTATCTATTGCAAACAATCGACAACAACTAACAATTAACAACAATTGAAAATGAAATTCCTCTTTTCATTAATGGAAATCAAAGTAACAAATTCTAGATCCAAGATCTATAACACTAAAGCATCAAAAACACTAAATTGAGAATAGAAGAAGAAGATCTACAAATAGAACAATGTAAATGTGAACCAAATTTAGATCTCACCAAAACATCCAAGTACAATTGTGAATGAGAAAGCTAGAACCCTAGAGAGAAGTTGGAGTTTCTCTCTCTAAAAATGTAACTTTCACAAGTAACTAACTAAAGTGTGTAAAAGAAGATGTGTTCTCCTTCAATCCTTAGTTCTTTTAAGCCTTTTCCGCCAGAATTCCATTGAGAATTGGGCCTGGAAACCCTCCAAAATCGAAAGGCACGTTTTCACTTAAAAAGGTCACGTGCGCGCGTCACGCGTACGCGTCGATGGGCTTTTTATGATGCACGTGTACACGTCAGGTATGCGTACGCGTCGATGAAGAATTTGCCTAGCTACGCGTATGCATCCATGCTTGCGCGCCAATTCCAGAATTCAGCTTCCACGCATGCGCATGGACTGCACGTGCGCGTCGATGGCAATACTTCATGGCTTCATTTTCCGTGCTCTTTCCACTCATGCATGCTTCTTTCCTCTCTTCTAGATCATTCTTGCCCCTTATAGCTCTGAAATCACTCAACAAACGGATCACGACATCGAATGATAATAGAGAGAGATAAAAATATAGTATAATTAAAGCCTAAAAAGCATGTCTTCAATCATTAAGCGAAATTGGGAAGGAAACACAAAACCATGCATTTTATATGGATAAGTGTGATAGAATGTTGATAAAACCACTCAAATTAAGCCCAAAATGTATCACTAAATAGCGGTGCATCAGTGCCTCGCCTGGCTCATCACTGTTGGAAGAGATAACTATGATGTCGGGCTCTTCCTCTGGATCTTCTTCTTCTTCGTCCTCTTCAACTACCGGAGCGATAGCGGAGGAATTGCTGCTGGCCACAGGAACCATAAAAGGGTGGCTACCAAAAAAATGCAGTCAGGAGAAGGGGGTGGTGCCTCCATGATCTGATCATACTCTTGCTCCTGCTGCTCATCAAAAGCGGGTGGCTCGATCAGCTCGGGTGGCAAGATAGGAATGCCTTACTCATCAAGGACAAAAGGTACATGAGGTGCCTCATGAAAAGGCTGTGCAGGTATAGGCTCATCAGGCAAAGGGGTCTCAGGTAGAGGAGGATAATCTAGTGGAGGTGGCATCTGCTCCTTTGGATGAGGTATCCCAGGTCTGCCAAGATGTAACCAAGAGAGAGGGAAATCATAGGGTGCATCTGGATCAAGGCAAGGAGTACTGATAGGGTGCTGAAAAGGTCTACTATGTACTACGTAGTTACGGATATGAGGTACCACACAATAGATGTAATATTCGCCGCGTATAGGGTCCTCGTGAACATACGGGTGCTCAATCTTGTAGATTAGAACTCCCGTGTCCATTTGTAGAGGCGTAAGGGGTAAGAACTGGGGAGTTCTTAATAAGGTCGGGGGTTCACAGTTAAGTTCATTTATAACGTTCGTGATCACAAAGTTATAATTAAATTCAAACAAATATATATATATATATATATATATATATGTATATATATATATATATATATACATAACAGCAGTGTAAGTCAAAACACAAGTAACAGAAGAAACAAGAGATATATGCACAATCACACTGCCAATGATTGGGTGTTTATCGCGAAAACTCTTTTTTTATCACCCATAGTGCTAGACACCCACAGATGGCTGATAATTGTCAATTTGCTCGATGGTCTAGATTTTCTTCTTATAAAAAGAAATTACTTTGTTGTAAGCATAGCTCCAAACCAACAAACAATTCTCACATAAAAAAATTTGGTTTTGTCACATGTGCAAACCCAAATGAAAATTAACCGAAGTATTTGGACTCCGGGTCGTCTCCCTAGGAAACAATGTAATGCTTAGTTATTGGCTATGAAGGGGTAAAGGGGGGTTTTGGTTCATGAGATGGCAAGAAAGTAAATTTAGCAAGTAAGTAAAGAAAGTAAGATAAAGAGCTCTTGGCTAAGACTTGGGTAATTGAGATTACCATCCTTGTCAACAAACCGAATATTGATAATCATGAGAGGCTAACCTATTAAGTGTACTTCCCAAAAGCTTTAAGTACATAACATTTACTCCTAAGCTTGAAGTACGTCAAATAGATTTGATCACATACACCCTTAAGTCCTAACCTACCTACTAATTAACTTAGTAGTGGGTTAGCGTCAATGGGTGTCAAATTGATCACCATGGGTTCTCAAATCACCAAATCCATCATACCCAATGACTCAAGATTACCCAATTCCCTTGGCTTAGGCCAAGAGTTGACAAAACAACTCAAAAATTAAAGAGAGCATTTCATCAAACACATAGAGTGCAATAAAAGTAGACATCATAAATTGCAAGAATAATAAAATCTAATAACTATTAAGTGCAAGAAAAGTAAGATCACAACTCAATTCATCAATAAAAAAGAACATCAACATTAAATTCTATTAAAAGTAAATCAAATCCAACATGAGTTCATCATCACAAAAGAGAGCAAAACGAGAAATTAACATCACAATTACGAGAATTAAGATGTAGAAATGAGAGATTATAAAGGAAACAAGATGAGATCGAGTAATTAAACATGAAATTGAGATGATCTAGCCTAATTCTAACCTAATTCTAGAGAGAAGAGGGAGCTTCTCTCTCTAGAAAACTAACTAAAGGCTCATGTTGCCTAAACTAATTGCTCCCCCTTTGCTTGGACTTTAATTCTGCATGAAATACACTCAGAAACAAATTAGAATTGGGCCTGGGCAGCTCAGAAATCGCCCCAGCGTTTTGCCTTCAAGTGGGCCATGTAAGAATATTGGCGCGTGCGCGTTGATTGGCAATTTTTTCATCCGCGCGGGCGCGGCATGTATGCGTGCGCGTCCATGGGCAAGATCACTTTTGCGTGTCCGCGCCTTGTGCGCGTGCGCGTCCTTTGATGCACTCCCAATCTTTGTTTCTTCATGTATTCTCCCCTTTGCATGCTTTTCTACTCATTCCTTCCATCCAATACTTGCCTCATAACCTGAAATCACTTAACACCC
Source organism: Arachis ipaensis (assembly GCF_000816755.2). Lineage (NCBI taxonomy): Eukaryota > Viridiplantae > Streptophyta > Magnoliopsida > Fabales > Fabaceae > Arachis > Arachis ipaensis. The sequence goes on from NC_029786.2 coordinate 47,128,659, forward strand.
ACATCAAGGCATCGAATGGAATTAAAATGAATCAAAATTACCAATTTAGGGCCTAAAAAGCATGTTTTTACACTTAAGCGAAATTCAAGGGAGAATCACAAAATCATGCTATTTCATTGAATAAATGTGGAAAAAGGTGATAAAATCCCCCAAAATAAACACAAGATAAATCACAAAATCGGGGTTTATCAATGGCACTGGACACAAAGGATCTAGAAAAGAATCCCCATGTTGCGTGCCCCCTAGTGCTAGACGCCCAGAAACGGCGTTAAATGCCAGGGTGGCAATGGCCAATTCTTGGAAAATGTGTTTCCTGGTGCTAAACGCCCACTTTCCGGCATTTAGCACCCAACCTTTTAAATCCAAGTTCAACTTTTTTGAGCTCTTAGCTCCGTTCATAGTGCACCTGTTCCTGTTCTAAGTTCTATGCATGACTCAAATATGGTTAAAAATAAGGAATATTAGGGGGTATAAAAATGAAACTCATAAAATGCAAAGAATAAAACATAACTAAAGGATACTAAATGTGCTAGGTTGCCTCCCAACAAGCGCTTCTTTAACTCACTAGATTGACGGTTCACCCCTGCTATTAGAATAGAGAATCAAACACGTATTGAGATAAAACAATAGTACTTTATTGATAGAAAATACAATGATAAACGAAAATATGGCCTAAAAGTCCTGAACAAGGGTGATCCTTGTCCTTTAAATACTAAACTAATGACTAAGGATTACATAAAAAGGGTAAAACAGTCTTTTAGTGCTAAAATCCACTTTTGGGGCCCACTTGGTGACTGTTTTTGGCTAAGCTTGATTGAGATCCACATGCTAGGAGGCCTCTAGGTCGTTGAACACTGGCTAGGAGGTCCTTTATGGGCATTAGACGTGGGTCTCTTCTCCTTTGAGCGCTGGATGCCAGAATAGGGCAGGATGCTGGTGTTGAACGCCGATTTTGGGTCTTCAATTCTGAAGAAAAGTATGGACTATAATACATTGCTGGAAAGCTCTATATGTTAGCTTTCCATAGTCGTTATGAACGCTCCATTTGGACTTCTGTAGATCCAGAAATGCTCTTTAGAGTGCAAGGAGCTCAGATCCGGACAGCATCTGTAGTGCTTTCTCTGTCTCCGAATCAGACTTTTGCTCCAACTCCTCAATTTCAGCCATAATTTACCTAAATTTGTATAAAAACACACAAACTCAAAGTAGAATCTAAAAATGTGAATTTTTCACTAAAACCTATGAAAACTTAATAAAACTTAGACAAAATATACTTAAAACTATATGAAAATAATGGCAAAAAGCGTATAAAATATCCGCTCATCAGAACACCAAACTTAAACTGTTGCTTGTCCCCAAGCAACCAAAAACAAAGTAGGATAAAAAGAAGAGTAAGAATATAATAAATCTCGGAGTTTTCAATGAATCTCAGTTTCAAATAGATGAGTGGGACTTTGCAGCTTTTCGCGTCTGAATAGTTTTGACATCTCACTATCCATTGAAACTTAGAAGTGTTGGTCTCTTTAGGAACTTAGAATCTAGATGATATTATTGACTCTCCAAGTTCAGTTCTTTTTTATTCTTGAACAAAGCTTTTTAGAGTCTTGGCTGTGACCCTAAGCACTTTGTTTTCCAGTATTACCATCAGATACATAAATGCAATAGACACTTAACTGGGTGAACCCTTTCGGATTGTGATTCAGTTTTGCTAGAATCCAGATAGAGGTGTCCAGAGTTCTTAAGCACACTCTTTTTTGCTTTGGACCACGACCTTAACTACTTAGTCTCAAGCTTTTTACTTGACACCTTCACACCACAAGCATATAGTTAGGGACACTTCTCATTTGAAGAACTGAGGCCAATATTTTATTCTTTTTAGGCCCTCCTAACTATTGATGCTCAAAGCCTTGGATCCTCTTATCGTTGCCTTTTGGTTTAAAGGATTATTGGCTTTTTGCTCTTACCTTTTGGTTTAAAAGCTATTGGCTTTTTCTGCTTTTTATTTTTCATTTTTTTCACATGCAAACTTTCAGACAACAAGATGGAGAAACACTCTATGAGGCCTGGGAGAGATTCAAAGATCTGACAAGAAGATGCCCACTAGAAATGTTCAATGAATGGGTACAACTACATATCTTTTATGAAGGACTATCCTATGAAGCAAAGAAGGCTGTGGATCATTCTTCAGGAGGCTCACTCAACAAGAAGAAAACCATTGAAGAGGCCATAGATGTCATTGAGACTATAGCTAAAAATGAGTATTTCTATGCTTCAGAAAAGACTCAGAAGAAGGGAGTGCTAGAGCTCAACTCTGTAGATGCTTTATTAGCTTAGAACAAATCAATCACAGCTCAAATAGCAGCTCTAACTAAAAGGATGGAAGCCAACCAAGCCTCAGTCATTCAAGACCAAACTCCTCAACAAGAAGGGAATGCACCAGAATCTGAAGGTGACTGGGAACAAGCCAATTATGTGAACAATTTATCCAGACCACCATATGACCCACACTCTAAGACATACAATCCAGGTTGGAAGAACCACCCAAACTTTGGGTGGAAAAATCAACAAAACCACAACCAGGACCACAACAAGCCTTATTCATCAAATCAGCATTTCAACCATAACCCCAACCATCAAACAGGGAACCATAGACCCTACCACAACTCACAAAACACAACATACCATGGTAACCAACCCACATATAACAACCTCAATCAAGATGCACCATCCTCAACTATGCAACCATGTGAAATTAAGAGCAACTTTGAGAGGATGGAAGCTGCAATAGCACAACTGTCCTCACAAATTACCGGAGCAGTCTCCACCCTCATGGACAGACAAGCACAAACTGACAGAAGGATAGATGCTAATCAAGAGAAATATAGGTCAAATATGAAAAATTAAGGCGCATCAATCTCAAAGTTGGAAGCACAAGTGGAGATTTTATCCAAGCAAATCCCACTTCCCACACACACATTTCCTAGTGATACCATGGCTAACCCAAGAAGGAAATGCAAAGCCATTACTCTAAGAAGTGGGAAGGTTGTAGAAGAAGGAACCCCAAGCAAAGACAAGCATGAAGAAGTTGCAGCAAAGCATTAGAACAAGGACGAAGAAAAAATCCCTGCTCCACCTCCACCAAAACCAATTTTGAAGTCTTATGTGCCAAAGGCACCATACCCACAAAGACTGGGAAAAGATGGGAAGGATGGCCAGTTTTCTAAGTTCCTAGAGATCTTCAAGAGGCTCCAAATCAACATACCATTTGCTGAGGCATTAGAACAAATGCCACTCTATGCTAAATTTTTTAAGGAGCTTATAACCAAAAAGAGAAACTGGGAAGCAAAAGAAACCATAATCTTGACTAAAGAATGCAGCGCCATCATACAGAAGAAGCTGCCTCAAAAGCTGAAAGACCCAGGGAGTTTCCAAATTCCCTGCATCATAGGAGACATCACCATTGAGAAAGCTTTGTGTGATTTGGGTGCTAGCATAAATCTTATATCCCTGACCATGATGAGAAGGATGAAGATTTAGGAAGCCAAGCTAATAAGAATGGCACTCCAATTGGCTGACAGAACATTTAAGTTTCCACATGGGGTGGTGGAACACTTGCTAGTGAAAGTAGGAGAGTTCATCTTTTCTGCCGATTTTGTTGTGCTGGACATGGAAGAAGAGGCCAACACGTCAATTATCCTAGGAAGACCATTCCTAGCTACTACTGGAGCTATCATCGATGTGCAAAAAGGGGAACTAGTCTTGAGGTTGCATGAAGAGAAACAGGTCTTCAATGTCTTCAAAGAAATGAGTTACCCCAAGGAATCCATAGGAGAATGCATGCTGGTAGACACCATGGAATAAATAGTTCAAGATGTCTTGGAAGAAAAACAATATGGAGGAACCATTGAGCTGGAACAAGCACCAGATGGAGAATCACCACAAGTAACCATGAGAAACTCAATCATGCCAACCATTACAAGCAACAAAGATGCAGAGTCACCAAAATTAGAGCTGAAAGCATTACCACCCAGCTTGAAATATGCATATCTAGGTGCCAACAACACCCAACTAGTAATCATAAATTCAAGTCTGAGTAAGGAACAAGAAGAGGAGCTCATCCAAGTGTTGAGACAACACAAGGATGCCATAGACTGGACACTTACAGATTTAAAAAGGATCAGTCTTTCAATGTGTATGCATAATATCTTACTTGAAGAAGATGCCAAACCTTCAAGACAACAACAAAGGAGGCTGAACCCAACTATGAATGAAGTGGTTCAGAAAGAAGTGTTGAAATTGTGGCAAGCAGGGGTAATCTACCCTATCTCAGACAGCCCTTCGGTAAGCCCGGTGCAAGTAGTCCCTAAGAAAGGAGGGATCACTGTTGTGGCAAATGAGAAGAATGAATTGATACCCACAAGGACAGTGACCGGATGGCATATGTGCATTGACTACCGGAAACTCAATGAAGACACCCGAAAGGACCACTTTCCCTTACCTTTCATGGACCAAATGCTTGAAAGATTGGCAGGACATGAGTACTATTGCTTCCTAGATGGATATTCGGGCTACAATCAAATTGTTGTAGACCCCAAGGATCAGGAAAAAACTTCATTTACTTGTCCATATGGTGTCTTTGCTTATAGGAGAATGCCCTTTGGATTGTGTAATGCACCTGCAACATTCCAAAGGTGCATGCTCTCCATTTTTTCAGACATGATTGAGAAGTTCATAGAAGTATTCATGGATGACTTCTCTGTATTTGGGAACTCATATTCTGATTGCCTATACCATCTTGCCCTTGTGCTAAAAAGGTGTCAAGAAACCAACCTAGTTTTAAACTGGGAGAAATGCCATTTTATGGTGACTGAAGGGGTGGTTCTCACAAGATTTCAAAGGATGGCATAGAAGTGGACAAGGCAAAAGTGGAAGTGATTGAAAAATTACCTCGACCTTGCAATGTCAAAGCAATCAGAAGTTTTTTGGGACATCTATAGGAGGTTTATCAAAGATTTTTCAAAGATTGCAAAACCCCTTAGCAACCTACTTATCTCAAATACTCCCTTTGTTTTTGATAGAGAGTGCATGGTAGCCTTTGATGAACTTAAGAAGAAACTTTCCTCTGCACCTATTATAGCACCACCAAGCTGGAATCTTCCCTTTGAACTAATGTGTGATGCATCTGATTTTGATGTTGGTGCTGTTCTAGGACAGAGAAAAGACAAGCTAGTACATGTTATTTACTATGCTAGAAAGGTTCTCAATAAGAATCAAAGGAACTATACCACCACGGAGAAAGAACTTTTAGCCATAGTTTTTGCTTTTGACAAGTTTAGATCGTATCTTATTGGCTCAAAAGTAATTGTGTTCACTGATCATGCAGCACTGAAATACTTGCTTACCAAACAAGAATCTAAGCCCAGACTAATAAGGTGGATCTTGTTGCTCCAAGAATTTGATATTGAGATTAAAGATAGGAGCCGAGCAGAGAACAAGATAGCTGACCACCTCTCAAGGATCCCACAAGAAGAAGAGATGCAGCAAGTAGCAGTCAATGAAAGCTTTCCTGATGAACAATTGATGATGATTCGAGTAGCCCCTTGGTTTGCAGACATAGCCAACTTCAAGGCTATTGGGGAGCTGCTAACCAACATCAATAGGCATATGAGGAGGAAGCTAATTAAGGATGCCAAACACTACATATGGGACGATCCTTATTTGTTCAAGAAGTGTGCTGATGGAATCCTAAGAAGGTGTATACCCCATGAGGAAGGGCAGGAAGTATTATGGCAGTGCCATGGATCCGCATATGGACGTCACTTTAGGGAGAAAGGACAGCAGCAAAAGTGCTTCAATCCGGATTTTACTGGCCAACAATGTTTAAGGATGCCAAGAAAATGGTGTCAAGATGTGATGAATGCCAAAGAGCTGGTAATCAAACCAAGAGAAATAAGATGCCACAGCAATTCATACTAGAGTTGGAGCTATTTGATGTATGGGGAATTGATTTCATGGGACCCTTCCTAACCTCCTACTCAAATAGCTACATATTGGTGGCTGTTGATTATGTTTCAAGGTGGGTAGAAGCCATAGCCACTGCAACAAATGACAACAAGGTTGTGATAAGCTTCTTAAGAAGGAACATTTTTAGTAGATTTGGAGTTCCCAGTGCTCTCGTTAGTGATGGAGGAACATACTTCTGCAATAAACAACTCGAGACACTCCTTCTCAGATATGGAGTAAAGCACAAAGTGGCAACTCCATACCACCCACAGACCAACGGGCAAGCTGAAATCTCCAACAGAGAGCTGAAACGAATCCTTGAAAAAACTGTTGGAAGCTCAAGAAAGGATTGGTCTAAGAAGCTGGATGATGCATTATGGGCCTATAGGACAGCCTATAAGACTCCCATTGGGATGTCTCCATACCAACTGGTGTATGGCAAGGCTTGTCACTTGCCAATTGAACTTGAACATAGAGCATTTTGGGCTCTAAAAATGTTAAACTATGATGAGCAAGCTGTTGGAGAAAAGAGATTAATGAAACTCAATGAGCTGGAGGAGTTTAGGAATCAGGCATATGAGAATGCAAAAATCTACAAAGAGAACACAAAAAGGTGGCATGACCAAAAGATAGCAAGAAGGGAGTTCACTGAACGACAGAAGGTGTTACTCTATAACTCAAGACTCAAGTTCTTCCCTGAAAAACTGAAGTCTAGATGCTCAGCTCCCTCAATTTCAGCCAGAAAATACCTAAAATTACAGAAAAACACAAAAACTCATAGTAAAGTCCAGAAATGTGATTTTTAATTAAAAACTAATAAAAATATAATAAAAATTAACTAAATCATACTGAAAACATACTAAAAACAATGCCAAAAAGCGTATAAATTATCCGCTCATCACAACTCCAAACTTAAATTGTTGCTTGTCCCCAAGCAACTGAAAATCAAATAGGATAAAAAGAAGAGAATATACTATAAATTCCAAAATATCAATGAAACTTTGCTCCAATCAGATGAGCGGGACTAGCAGCTTTTTGCCTCTTGAATAGTTTTGGCATCTCACTTTATCCATTGAAGTTCAGAATGATTGGCATCTATAGGAACTTTGAATTCAGATAGTGTTATTGATTCTCCTAGTTCAATATGTTGATTCTTGAACACAACTACTTTATGAGTCTTGGCCGTGGCCCTAAGCACTTTGTTTTCCAGTATTACCACCAGATACATAAATGCCACAGACACATAATTGGGTGAACCTTTTCAGATTGTGACTCAACTTTGCTAAAGTCCCCAATTAGAGGTGTCCAGGGTTCTTAAGCACACTCTTCTTTAGCTTTGGACCTTGACTTTAATCGCTCAGTCTCAATTTTTCACTTGATACCTTTACGCCACAAGCACATGGTTAGGGACAGCTTGGTTTAATCGCTTAGGCCAGGATTTTATTACTTTAGGCCCTTTTATCCACTGATTCTCAAAGCCTTGGATCCTTTTTTATTACCATTGCCTTTTGGTTTTAAGGGCTTTTGGCTTTTTCTGCTTGCTTTTTCTTTTTCTTTCTCTCTTTTTTTTTTTTCGCCATTTTTTTTGCAAGCTTTTGTATTCACTGCTTTTTCTTGCTTCAAGAATCAATTTTATGATTTTTCAGATTATCAAATAACATTTCTCCTGTTCATCATTCTTTCAAGAGCCAACATATTTAACATTCATAAACCACAATATCAAAAGACATATGCACTGTTCAAGCATTCATTCAGAAAACAAAAAGTATTGTCACCACATCAAAATAATTAAACTAATTTTCAAGGATGAATTTGAAACCATGTATTTCTTGTTCTTTTGTGATTAAAACAATTTTTTTTATTTAAGAAAGGTGATGGATTCATAGGATATTCATAACTTTAAGGCATAGACTCTAATCTTTATTTATTAAAAATAATATAAATTAGGCATAAAAGCAGACACTTAATAATAAAAGACAGGAAATTAAAGACATAAAAATAAATGACTCTAACTCTAATATTCATATACTTTTAAAATGGATAAAAGGTTATCACAGAGTTAGGACTCAACAACCTTTATTTTGGGAGGTAGATGCCTCTTTGGTCTGGGGGGTGCTTGGCCCTTCGAGAGATAGCTTCTGGCGCTTCAGTTCCTTTAAGTCACGCCCTTGCTCTTCTTGTTCTTTAAGCAGTTTTCATAGCATACTATTTTGATTTTGCTGTTCTTCCTTCAGTTGATCCAAAAATTCTTGCAACTTCGTGACAGATGCTTCTAGGCACTTCCAGTATTCAATTTGAGGGATTTCCGGGAGGAACTCCTCCGTTTTTCTCTTGATGGAGTCGTCCTGCACTTGTTGTCCTTCCATAGACTTTTTGGTGATTGGTTGCTCAACTAAGATATACTTATCTACTCCCATTTTTATCCCAGCATCTTTACATAGCAGAGAGACTAAGCTTGGATAGGCCAATTTGGCATCTTTGGAGTTCTTATTTGCAATTTTGTAAAGCTCACAAGCAATCAGCTGATGAAATTCCACTTCTTTTTCTAGCATAATGTAATGAATCATCACTGCTCTTCTGATGGTGACCTCAGAGCGGTTGCTAGTGGGCAGTATAGAGTGCCCAATGAAGTCCAGCCAGCCTCTGGCGACTGGTTTGAGATCTCCTCGCTTGAGTTGGTTCGGGGCACCTTTTGTGTTGGTTGTCCACTTGGCTCCAGGGAGGCATATGTCCTCTAGGATTTTGTCCAAGCCCAAGTTTGATCTCATCATTCTCCTATTAAAGGAGTCTGGGTCATCTTGTAGTTGAGGCAGCTTGAAGATCTCCCTTATTTTGTCAGGGTAGGTGTGAACAATCTTCCCTCTGACCAGAGTTCTATAGTCATAGAATGCGGTTCCAGCTATCCTCTGCCTGTTCGTCTGCCATAGATTAGCATAGAATTCCTGAACCATGTTTCTCCCCACCTTTGTTTCAGGATTAGCTAGGACTTCCCAGCTCCTGTTTCGGATTTGCTCTTGGATCTCCGGATATTCATCTTCTTTCAGATCGAATTTAACTTCTGGGATCACTGACCTTAGACTCATTATTTTGTAAAAATAGTTTGAATGTTCTTTGGTTATGAACTTCCCTTTATTCCAAAGTGGTTTTGGAATATTCTCTTTCTTGCCTCTTGGGTCGGTTTGTTTTCCCTTAGGAGCCATGATCTTAGTGGGTATTGGTTTAGTGATCACGGATAAACACACCAAACTTAGAGGTTTGTTTCTCCTCAAGCAAAAAAAAAAGAAAGGAGGGGGAAAGAGGGAGAGCCAAGCGCAACTTGTGAAGGAGAGGGGGAGAGGCCGAACCAATATTTAAAGGGAAGGGGGGGTGGGTTTCGAAAATTATTTGAGAAAGATATGATAGAAAAAGTGATTTGGAAAAGATAAGTATGATAGGAAAAGATGTTATTTAAAATTGAAAAGATATGAAAGATATTTGAAAAAGATAAATCTAAATTTTGAAAAAGATGATGTAAAGATTTGAAAAAGATATTGATGAGTTGAAAAGATTTTAGAAGGAGAAGAGATAGATTTGTTTTGAAAAGGATTTGAAAATAATTTGAAGAGGATTAAGAAAAAGGGTTTATGAATTAAGATACATTTGATATTTTTTGAAAAAGGATTTGAAAAATTAGGATTTGTAACATGTTTGTGCAAGAAATCATGAATTGAAACATAAAAAATGGAAAAAATTTGAATTGAAAACAAAATTGCATACTCCCCACAATCCTAGCGTTAAACGCCCAACTGCTGCATGTTTTGGGTGTTTAACGCCCAGTTGGTGCTTGGTCTGGGCGTTTAACGCCCAGTTATTGCTTCTAGCGGGCGTTAAACGCCAGAAACTCCTTTGTCACTGGGCGTTTTTCTGAACGCCCAGGATGCTGTAAATCTGGCGTTAAACGCCCAGAAGCTGCTTCTTTCTGGCATTTAACGCCCAGATGGCTATCTTTACTGGCGTTTTCTTGCCAGTGAGCTCTTTTTTTTTCTGTTTTGTGCTTTGAATCCTTCTACAACCCTGTGAACTTATGCAATTGACTCTTTACCTTACTAATATTGAACTTATATACTTTAAAAATAAATAAAATAAAGAAGAGAATAAAATAAAATAACAGAAAAAGTTTTGCCAATGGCTGGGTTGCCTCCCAGCAAGCGCTTCTTTATTGTCTTTAGCTGGACCTTGCTGAGCTTTTAATCTAGCCTCAGCCTTGAGCACTCTTGCTCAATATTGCCTTCAAGATAATGCTTGATTCTCTGTCTATTAACAATGAACTTCTTATTAGAATCAAGGTCTTGAAGCTCCACATAGCCATATGGTGATACACTTGTAATCACACATGGTCCCCTCCACCGGGATTTCAGTTTCCCAGGGAATAGCCTGAGCTTAGAGTTAAACAACAGAACCTTTTGTCCTGGTTCAAAGACTCTAGATTATAGCTTTCTGTCATGCCACCTTTTTTATTTCTCTTTATAAAGCTTGGCATTTTCGAAAGCAATGAGTCTGAATTCCTCTAGCTCATTCAGCTGGAGCAATCTTTTTTCTCCAGCTAATTTGGCATCAAAGTTTAGGAATCTGGTTGCCCAGTAGGCCTTATGTTCCACTTCCATGGGCAGATGACAGGCTTTGCCATACACAAGCTGGTATGGAGAGGTCCCTATAGGAGTCTTGAATGCTGTTCTGTAAGCCCATAGAGCATCATCCAAGCCTCTTGCCCAATCTTTTCTACGGGTACTTATAGTCCGTTCCAGGATTCTTTTTAGTTCTCTATTAGAAACTTCAGCTTGCCCATTTGTCTGTGGATGATATGGAGTTGCCACCTTGTGGCTAACCCCATACCGGACCATGGCAGAGTAAAGCTATTTGTTGCAGAAGTGAGTGCCTCCATCACTGATTAGTACTCTAGGGACACCAAACCTGCAGAAGATATGTTTCTCGAGGAACTTCAAGACTGTCTTAGTATCATTAGTGGGTGTGGCAAGGGCCTCTACCCATTTTGATACATAATCGACTGCCACCAGAATATAAGTGTTTGAGTATGATGGTGGGAAAGGCCCCATGAAGTCAATTCCCCATACATCAAACAACTCAATCTCCAAGATTCCTTGTTGAGGCATGGCGTAACCATGAGGTAGATTACCAGCTCTCTGGCAACTGTCACAGTTACGTACAAACTCTCGGGAATCTCTATAGAGGGTAGGCCAGTTGAAGCCACATTGGAGGACCTTGGTGGCTGTTCGCTCACCTCCGAAATGGCCTCCATATTATGACCCATGGCAATGCCATAAGATCTTTTCTGCTTCTTCTCTAGGCACACACCAACGGATTATTCCGTTTGCACATCTCTTAAAGAGATAGGGTTCATCCCACAAGTAGTACTTTGCATCAGTAATTATTTTTTTCTTTTGTTGCCTGCTGTACTCCTTGGGTATGAACCTTGTAGCTTTATAGTTTGCAATGTCTGCAAATCATGGTGTTTCTTGAATGGCAAACAGATGCTCATCCGGAAAGGTTTCAGAGATCTCAAAAGAGGGGGGGGGGAGGCCCCTTCTACTGGCTCTATCCGGGACAGATGATCAGCCACTTGGTTCTCCGTCCCTTTTCTGTCTCTTATTTCTATATCAAACTCTTGTAGAAGCAACACCCATCTTATGAGCCTGGGTTTTGAATCCTGCTTTGTGAGTAGATATTTAAAAGCAGCATGATCAGTGTACACAATCACTTTTGATCCTACTAAGTATGATCTAAACTTGTCAATGGCATAAACCACTGCAAGCAATTCTTTTTCTGTGGTTGTGTAATTTTTCTGGGCATCATTTAAAACACGACTAGCATAATAAATGACATGCAGAAGCTTGTCATGCCTCTGCCCCAGTACTGCACCAATGGCATGGTCACTGGCATCACACATTAGTTCAAATGGTAATGTCCAGTCTGGTGCAAAAATAACTGGTGCTGTGACCAGCTTAGCTTTCATAGTCTCAAACGCTTGCAGACACTCTGTGTCAAACACAAATGGCGTGTCAGCAGCTAGCAGATTACTCAGGGGTTTTGCAATTTTTAAAAATTCTTTTATAAACCTCCTGTAGAATCCTGCATGCCCCAGAAAGCTTCTGATTGCCTTAACATTAGCAGGTGGTGGTAATTTTTCAATTACTTCCACTTTAGCTTGATCCACCTCTATTCCCTTTTTTGAAATTTTATGCCCAAGGACAATTCCTTCAGTCACCATAAAGTAACATTTTTCCCAGTTTAAAACTAGGTTGGTCTCTTGGCATCTTTTCAAAACAAGTGCTAAATGGTCAAGGCAGGAGCTGAATGAGTCTCCAAATATTGAAAATTCATCCATGAAGACTTCCAGAAACTTTTCTACCATATTAGAGATGATAGAGAGCATGCACCTTTGAAAGGTTGTAGGTGCATTACACAGACCAAAAGGCATCCTTCTATAAGCAAACACTCCAGAAGGACATGTGAATGCTGTTTTCTCTTGGTCCTGAGGATCTACTGCAATTTGGTTGTAACCTGAATAGCCATCCAAAAAGCAGTAATATTCATGACCTGCTAGTCTCTCTAGCATCTGGTCTATGAATGGTAGAGGAAAATGATCCTTTCTGGTGGCTGCATTGAGTCTTCTGTAGTCAATACACATGCGCCACCCTGTAACTGTTCTTGTAGGAACCAGTTCATTTTTTTCATTATGAACCACTGTCATACCTCCCTTTTTGGGGACAACTAGAACAGGGCTGACCCAGGGGCTAACAGAAATAGGATAAATAATCCCAGCCTCTAGTAACCTGGTGACCTCTTTCTGCACCACTTCCTTCATGGCTGGATTTAGCCGCCTCTGTGGTTGAACCACTGGCTTAGCATCATCCTCCAATTCAGAATGACTGCACTGCATTCTTCAGTGAGGAGAACTCTTTTAGTTTCTCTCCAATCCTTCTTATGACTCAAGATCTCTTTCATGAACTTGGCATAAGAAGGTATTTGCTCAAGTGCCTCTGCAAACGGAATCTTTATTTCAAGAGTCCTGAGATAATCTGCAAAGCGGGCAAATTGCTTATCCTGCTCTTCTTGGCAGAGTTTTTGAGGATAAGGCATATTGGCTTTGTATACCTCAACCTTACTTGCTGCAGGTTTATTTCCTACAAAGGTGGTTGGAGAAGCCTTTTTAGAGGGGTTGTTATCAGCACTTGTGTGTGTCTGATCCCTCACTGGCATTTGAATGCCAGAGTTAGAAGCTGGAGTGGCATTGGACACCAACTGCTTACTTGTTACTGGCGTTTGAACGCCAGAACTGAGCTTCCATTGGGCGTTTGACGCTAAATCCTTGCCTGTTTCTGGCGTTTGAACGCCAGAGTTATTTCGTTCTGGGCTCTTACTATCCTTAAAGGGATTTTGAATAGCAGTTTGTTCATTTCTTGGCTTCCTGTTGCCTTAAAGTGAGGTATTTAATGTTTTCCCACTTCTTAATTGAACTGCTTGGCACTCTTCTGTTATTTGTTTTGATAACTGCTATTTTGTTTGCTTCAACTATACTTCCATATTCAGATTAGCCATTCTTGTGTCTTGTAGTATCTCCCTGAATTTGGCCAGCTGTTTTGTTAAAAAGTCTAATTGCTGATTGAATTCGGTAATTTGTTCTGCAGGACTGAGTTCAGCAGTTACTGTTTTAGCCTCTTCTTTCCTGGAAGATTCGCTGCTTAGGTACAGATGCTGATTTCTGGCAACTGTATCAATAAGCTCTTAAGCCTCTTCAATTGTCTTTCTCATGTGCATAGATCCACCAGCTGAGTGGTCTAGAGAAATTTGAGCTTTCTCTGTAAGCCCATAATAGAAGATGTCTAACTGCACCCACTCTCAAAATATTTCAGAGGGGCATTTCCTTAGCATCCCTCTGTATCTCTCCCAGGAATCATAAAGGGATTCATCACCCTCTTGTTTAAAAGCCTTGGATGTCCAGCCTTAGCTGTGTCATCCTTTTTGGAGGGAAATATTGATTCAGGAATTTGTCTAATAACTGTTTCTATGTCCTTATGCTTGCTGTGGGTTGGTTATTTAACCACCTTTTAGCTTGATCTTTTATAGCAAACAGAAACAGTAACAGTCTGTATACATCCTGATCTACCTCCTTGTCACGTACTGTGTCAGCAATTTGCAAGAATTATGCCAGAAACTCAGTGGGTTCTTCCTGTGGAAGACCGGAATACTAGCAGTTTTGCTGCACCATGACAATGAGCTGAGGATTTTGCTCAAAATTGTGGGAACAAAGGGGGCTTTTCAAAGTTATTGGGAATGTTAAGTCTCAATAACGTGTGCGAAGGACTTAGAGGCAACATTAGTGGCAACGTTTATGCCACTAACATTGAAGTTAACGTGGCTTTTACTTAGTAACGTTAGTGAGAAAGTTGATTGTCACTAACGTTCTCGAACTTATATTTTTACTAAACGTTAACACCCCTAACGTCCTGAGCTAAAGTCTATGCCCACTCCACATTTTATCTCTGCAAGTAAAGCCAAGCCCAAATGAAGAAGAGAACTGCTTCAAACTCAAGATCCAAAGGCCCAAGACTTGAAGAGCAAACTAGAAGCTGAGAGAAGTAGTATATATAGGAGTAGCTTTGAATTGTTGAAGGAGTTTTGAAAGTTGGAAAAGAAAACTACTCTCTGTATTTTACCTTCTCTGCAATTTCTAGTCTTATGATGTATTCTCCATCTTTATTTTCATTTTCTAGATCTATGAACAACTAAACCCTTTTCATTGGGTTAGGGAGCTCTGTTATAATTTGATGGATCAATACTAATTTTCATTATTCTTCTTCTATCTTTTCTCTTGATTTTACTTGAAAGCTTTCGATCTTCATCCAATTGAGTAGTTATCTTGGAAAAGAAGCTATTCAAACTTGGATCTCTTCTGAACCTTGAAAGAGGATCATAGATGTTATTGAAACAGTAGCAGAGAACGACTACTTCTATGCTTCCGAAAGAGGGAACACAAGAGGAGTAATGGAGCTAAACAATGTAGATGCTCTGTTGGCCCAAAACAAGCTCATTACCCAGCAGTTGGCTGACCTCACCAAGAAGATGGAGATGAACCAAGTAGTAGTAATCTCAACTTCATCAACAACCCAAGAAGGAGTGAATGAAGAAGCAGAGGGTAGTCAGGAGCAAGCCAACTACATTGGGAATTCACCAAGGAAAAACTATGATCCATACTCCAAGACCTACAACCCTGGGTGGAGAAACCACCCAAACTTTGGGTGGAGAAGTGAGCAAGATCAAAACCAAGACCAGAGACGTTACAAACCCCACAACAACACTTCTCCACACGCCTATCAAAACCAAAACAGCACATCTGCTCCGAATCACCCATCAATTGATGACAAGCTCTCTAAGATTGAAACCTTAATTGAAGGAGTATGCAAAGACATTCGAAACAGTAAAGCATTCAGAGAGGAAGTGCAGTCAAATATGCAGAATCAAAATGCTGCCATCAAGAAACTGGAGACACAAATCAGCTATCTATTTAAGCAGCTTCCTAACCACAACCTTTGCTATGATGCCAATTCAAGCAAAAGGGAGGAGTGTCAAGCTATCACACTTAGGAGTGGAAAGGAACTGAAGAAACTGCCCCAAAAACCACAAGAAGAAGGCTCAAATGAAAAGGGAGAAGAGCAAGATGGAGTTCAACCTCCCACGCCAAGTCCGCAGAAAGAAAAAGGGATGCCACAACTGAACATCTCAAGAGCTCCATATCCCCAGCTATTGAAGAAAAAGGAAGATGACAACCAGTTCTTGAGATTTTTGGAAATCTTCAAGAAACTACAAATCAACATACCCTTTGCTGAAGCCATAGAACAAATGCCACTCTATGCCAAGTTTTTGAAGGAGCTAATGACTAAGAAGAGAAGCTGGAAGAACAATGAGACTGTGATACTAACCGAAGAGTGTAGTGCTATCATTCAGCATAAACTACCCCAGAAACTGAAGGATCCTGGGAGTTTTCAGATCCCTTGTATTATAGGAGAAATCACAGTAGAGAAGGCTCTTTGTGACTTAGGAGCCAACATCGATTTGATGTCAGTAGCTATGATGAGAAAGATGAAAATTGAGGAGGCTAAACCAACAAAAATGGCCCTACAACTGGTAGACCGATCATTCAAATTCCCTCACAGATAGTAGAGGATTTGCTGGTAAAAGTGGGAGATTTCATATTTCCAATAGATTTTGTGGTGCTGGACATGCAGGAGGACGCCAAGACCTCCATCATCTTGGGAAGGCCGTTCTTGGCCACTG
>NC_029786.2:47145036-47145888 GCF_000816755.2 Arachis ipaensis
GGTTACCAATGAGAAGAACGAGCTCATACCTACAAGGACCGTCACAGGATGGCGGATGTGCATAGACTACAGAAAACTCAACGAGGCTACACGAAAAGACCATTTTCCCCTTCCATTCATGGATCAGATGTTGGAAAGACTTGCAGGGCATGCATATTATTGTTTTCTCGACGGTTATTCAGGATATAACCAAATAGTGGTTGATCCCAGAGACCAAGAGAAAACCTCATTTATTTGTCTGTATGGAGTGTTTGCCTATAGGCGCATGCCATTTGGGCTATATAATGCACCTGCAACTTTCCAACACTGCATGCTTTCTATCTTTTCAGATATGATAGAAAAATTCATTGAAGTTTTTATGGATGATTTCTCGGTATTCGGAGATTCCTTTCCTAGTTGCCTACATCACCTCGCCTTGGTATTGAAAAGATGCCAAGAGACCAATTTGGTCTTGAACTGGGAAAAATGCCACTTCATAGTGACAGGAGGAATAGTCCTTGGTCACAAGGTCTCTCACCAAGGCATTGAGGTTGATAGAGCTAAAGTAGAACTTATTGAAAAACTACCTCCACCTAGTGATGTCAAGGCAATTAGGAGTTTTTTAGGGCATGCTGGTTTTTACAGAAGGTTCATTAAAGATTTTTCAAAGATAGCCAAGCCCTTAAGCAATCTCCTTGTATCTGATACACCATTTATCTTTGATGAAACATGCATGCTAGCATTTGCAGATTTGAAAATGAGGTTATCATCTACCCCTATCATTTTCCCACCTGATTGGAACCTACCATTTGAATTGATGTACGATGCATCTGATTTTGCAGTTGGGGCAATGTTAGGACAAAGGAAAGATAA
>NC_029786.2:47145895-47150928 GCF_000816755.2 Arachis ipaensis
GGATCCTGGAAAAGACTGTGGGTGCATCTAGAAAGGATTGGTCGAAGAAGCTGGATGATGCTCTTTGGGTATACAGAACAGTATTCAAAACTCTACTTGGAATGTCTCCATATCAACTGGTCTATGGGAAGGCTTGTCATTTACCACTGGAGATGGAACACAAAGCTCTCTGGGCTATCAAGATACTAAATTTTGACAGCATTGCTGCTGGTGCAAAAAGGATCTTGCAGCTGCAAGAGATGGAGGAATTCAGGTCACAAGCCTATGAAAACACTAAGATGTATAAAGAAAAGGCAAAGAGAAAACATGACATGCATCTTGCGCCCAGGAGTTTCGAAAAGGGGCAGCGAGTACTCCTTTACAATTCTAAATTAAGGCTGTTCCCAGGAAAACTCAAGTCAAGGTGGTCCGGACCTTTCATGGTTAAAAAGTATCACCATATGGCCACATCGAAATCACGGATGAAGGTTCAGAGAGGACTTTTACAGTGAATGGACAAAGACGCAAGCATTATCTGGGCAACATGGGGGAAAACCCCAGAGTAAAGTACCATCTCAAGTAATTAAGGACTCGTCGAGCTAGCGACGATAAAAGAGCGCTCTGTTGGGAGGCAACCCAACCTCAGGTAGTTTCACTTTCATCTTTATTTCAATAAAAAAATCACAAGTCGTTTCCCCTGTATGGTAAGGAGCTAAGTTTGGTGTTCCACCAAAGGACATTGGTTAGAATTACACTCCACTCCAAAAGATCATTGCTAGCTCCATCCAATCAAGAGAAACCACTTAGATGTAGTTAGACTATAGGGGATCATTGCTTTGTTGATAACAAGATATGAGGTTCTCTGCATATATGCAATGTTTTGTACTGGGCAAGGAACTAAGTTTGGTGTTCACACACCAAATTGAGTTCAAAAAGCACCAGCATACATGCAAGCTAACTATGTCTCAAGTGCTTTGGGAACAAGCAACTTCCAGTAACCTTGCAGGAGTCTTATGAGGAAATGGTGCACCTCCACCCAAAGAAGCGAGGCAGCAAAAACTAGGATGATAACAAAGAGAGAGGGCAACCAGAAATCATCACCCGAAGGTTGTATTGTTACTTATTTCCATTGTACTCAGAATTGTTGAAAGTTGGAAGTCCGAATGCACTTTTGATTTGTAGTTACTCGTAGTTGAACCCTTTTTAAATTCTGTCTTTTAAGTTCTGAATAGGTCTATGTGCACTAGTCTTTATGTCACTGCATTCTTACTTTACTTACTTGTATGCTTGTCCCTTTTAATCAAATGAAGAGAGAATGTTTATGTTTCAAAAGACCAGAGTGGAGTTCACACTATAGAGTACATTCATGAGTTTGTGGTATGATCATAAGTTAGCTAAGTTGGTTCAACCATAAGGTGAGATGACAACTATATGGCCTGAATACTTTGCTTTGAATATACTCATGAGACTAAGTATATGACAAGATCCTAATAAGAGAAAGAGAAAATAATAATGAAAGTGGAAAAACAAAAGAAAAAGAGTAAGCAATAAGGCTAGGCACCAATGGTTTTAATCTTAAGATATGTGTCTGTGGTGTTCCTGTGTGAGGGATCTACCTGGATGAATAAGCTCTTAAACGTTAGTGACACTCAACATTGTCACTAACGTTGGCAAATGCTCATAAGTGGCCACGTTAGAGTCCACGTTAACTTAGTTAACGTGGCCTCTAACGTTAAAAAGGGGGAAGAAACGCCAACATTAGTACTAACGTTGGCTGGTGCACAAATTGTGAATCACACTTTTCACAACTCGTACCACTGACCAGCAAGTGCACTGGGTCGTCCAAGTAATACCTCACATGAGTAAGGGTCGAATCCCACGAAGATTGTTGGTTTGAAGCAATCTATGGTTATCTTGTAAATCTTAGTCAGGAAGTCAATTATGTTTATCAGTTGAATTGCAAATAAACAATAGAGCATGGATTAAAGGTTACTTGTTATGCAGTAATGGAGAATATGTTGGAGTTTTGGAGATGCTTTGTCTTCTGAATCTCTGCTTTCCTCTGTCTTCTTGTTCACGCACGCACGTCCTCCTATGGCAAGCTTTGTGTTGGTGGATCACCGTTGTCGATGGCTACCTTCCATCCTTCCAGTGAAAACTACGCTCACGCGCTCTGTCACAACACGGCTAATCACCGGTTGGTTCTCGATCCGGTTGGAATAGGATCTACTATCCTTTTGCGTCTATCACTAACGCCCAGCCTTCAGGAGTTTGAAACTCGTCACAGTCATTCAATCCTTGAAAACTACTCGGAATACCACAGACAAGGTTTAGACTAGATCTACTACTTTATTCATGTTTGCTGATGATGAGAAAAATAAACTATAGCTTAATTGGAGATAAAATCAAAATAGATACTAATTACTACTATATGACTCCTAAGGTAAACTTCTATAAGGACACTATCACAGAGTTAAGGCAGAAATTGGAAATTAACTCTGGGGGATCTGGGGGAACGGGGGTTCCTCTGATCCTTGGGGTGCTTGGTCCTACAAGAGAAGACTTTTGGCGCTTCAGTTCCCTTAAGTCACGCCCCTGCTCCTCTTGTTCTTTAAACATATAGGTCTGCATTTGACTGTGTTCCTTCTGTTCCTTTATTATTTGCTCCATAGCTTCCCGTATCTTGGTGACGGACGTCTCAAGATACTCCCAGTATTCAGATTGAGGGATCTTTGGGAGGAATTCCTGTGCTCTCTTCTTGATGGGATCCTCCTGTGCTTGTTGTTTTTCCATTGATTCTTTGGTGATTGGCTTTTCAATTAGGATATATTTTCTTGCCTCTTGGAGTGGGTTGTTTTCCTTTAGGAGCCATGATCTTAGTGATCTCGGATAAACACACCAAACTTAGAGGTTTGCTTGTCCTCAAGCAAAAAAAAAAAAGAAAGGAGAGGGATAGAAGGAGAGCTAGGTGCAATTGTTGATGGAGGAGGAGGGAGGCCGAACCCAAATTTAAAGGGATGGGGGGGTGGGTTTTCGAAAAATTGGAAAAGATAAGATAAAAAGATTGAGTTGAAAAAGATAAGATAGAAGATATAGTTTAATTTTGAAAAGATATGATAGATTTTTGAAAAAGATAAATCTGAATTTTGAAAAAGATAATATGAAGATTTGAAAAAGATATGGATTAGTTTGAAAAGATTTTAGAGTGAAAAAGATAGATTTGTTTTCGGAAAAGATTTGAAAAGAGTTGGATTGAATTTGAAAAAATGGATTTTTAAAAATTAAGGATTTTAGAAATCAGGGTTCTTAACATGTTCATGTAAAAATCATGCATTGAAACATAAAATTGGAAATTAAAATGGAAATACGTGTGAAAAAATGGATTTGGCTCCTCCTTGCTGTCCTGGCGTTTGAACGCCCAAACACTGCCTGTTTTGGGCGTTCAGCGCCCAATTGCTGTTCTCCTGGGCGTTGAACGCCCAGCTGCTACCATTACTGGCGTTCAACGCCCAGTGGGTGCCCCTTTCTGGCGTTTAACGCCCAGATTGCTACCATTACTGGCGTTCAACGCCCAGTGGATGCCCATTTTGGGCGTTGAACGCCCAAAATATACTTTTACTGGCGTTTTCTTGCCAGTGAGCTCTTTTTCTCTGTTTTGTGTGCCGAGGTCTTCTGTAAATGATTATTTACCTTGTTGTCAATGAACCCTATATAAACAAATAAAAATAAAAATAGAGAATAGGGTAAAATGCTTAGAGGATTGTTGCCCCATGGCTGGGTTGCCTCCCAGCAAGCGCTTCTTTATTGTCTTTAGCTGGACCTTGCTGAGCTTTTAATCTAGGTTCAGCCTTGAGCATTCTTGCTCGATGTTGCCTTCAAGATAATGCTTGATTCTCTGTCCATTGACAATGAACTTCTTATCAGAATCAATATCTTGAAGCTCCACATAACCATATGGTGACACATTTGTAATCACGTATGGTCCCCTCCACCAGGATTTCAGTTTCCCGGGGAATAGCCTGAGTCTAGAGTTAAACAACAGGACCTTCTGTCCTGGTTCAAAGATTCTAGATGACAGCTTTCTGTCATGCCATTTTTTTTATTTTTCTTTATAAAGCTTGGCATTTTCGAAAGCTGTGGATCTGAATTCCTCTAGCTCATTTAGCTGGAGCAATCATTTTTCTCCTGCTAATTTGGCATCAAAGTTTAGGAATCTGGTTGCCCAGTAGGCCTTATGTTCCAGTTCCACAGGCAGGTGACATGCCTTACCATACAAGAGTTGGTATGGAGATGTTCCTATAGGTGTCTTGAATGCTGTCCTGTAAGCCCACAGAGCATCATCCAAGCTCCGTGCCCAATCCTTTCTACGGGTACTTACTGTCCGTTCCAGGATCAACCCATTTTGATACATAGTCAACTGCCACCAGAGTATAAGTGTTTGAGTATGATGGTGGGAAAGATCCCATGAAGTCAATTCCCCATACGTCAAACAACTCAATTTTCAAGATTCCTTGTTGAGGCATGGCGTAACCATGAGGCAGATTACCAGCTCTTTGGCAACTGTACAATTACGTACAAACTCTCGGGAATCTTTATAGAGTGTGGGCCAATAGAAGCCACATTGGAGGACCTTGGTGGCTGTTCGCTCACCTCCGAAATGGCCTCCATATTGAGATCCGTGGCAATGCCACAGGATCCTCTGTGCTTCTTCTCTAGGCACACACCTACGGATAATTCCGTCTGCACATCTCTTAAAGAGATAAGGTTCATCCCACAAGTAGTACTTTGCATCAGTAATGAATTTCTTCTTTTGTATCCTGTTGTACTCCTTGGGTATGAACCTTGCAGCTTTATAGTTTGCAATATCGGCAAACCATGGTGCTTCCTGAATGGCGAATAAATGCTCATCAAGAAACGTCTCAGAGATCTCAAGAGAAGGGAGGGACGTCCCTTCCACTGGCTCTATCCGGGACAGATGATCAGCCACTCGGTTCTCTGTCCCTTTTCTGTCTCTTATTTCTATATCAAACTCTTGCAGAAGCAATACCCATCTA